>NW_024042760.1:0-39816 GCF_014851395.1 Micropterus salmoides | reverse complement strand
GCGACACCAAACTGTAGAATACTGTTAATCATCGGCAGTCTCAACTCACAGGGTTTAGGCGTGGTCTTGGACATTGTGGACCTTGTACTTTGAGTGGCTTTGTCATCTTGAGAACCTATATCATCAGATTTGGAGAAGCATGTTATTCCATTAGCAAACAGTGATGCAGAACAATCATAAAAACAAAGATGACATGTTGATGAAAGGACCGGCTATAAGGGTCAGACTCTGACAGAATTGTTTTGGGGAATCCAAAAAGAGATAATAGCACTTACATTCTGCTTTGTTATTGGGGGTGTGACGGTGCTGTTGGTTTTGGTGATATTCATGGTACTGGCGGTACGGAGATACTGGTCATAGTGAAGGTGTTGGTTTGGTAGTTAGTGGTGGACGGTGTCAAAGTGGTGGTAATGGTAGAATGCCATTACTGCATTAACAACATTACTGTGTTCACTTTCTCTGAAACCTCTGGTAATGTGTGATTGCTGCGACAGAAGCCACAACCAAACCTGCAAGAAGGAATACAGCCTTTTCAAAATGATCCACTCCGTGAACACAAAAATGACCAAAGTATATATAGTATATATTAACTCTGACTTCAGGATTTTATTTATTAGCAATGATTTTATCAAATAAAACATTAATATTGAATTTTAAATTCATTTTTACCATCTACAATTAATTACCTCAACCCAGACAGAACATTTGAGGTGCAGAATTTTGAGAAAAAAAACACAGTGTATCAGGTACATGTCTAATGTCTAATACAATAATGAAGAGCCTCACCCAGGACAAAGAAAAGGTCTGATCGAATGCATTGTACGTTGGATGGCAGCAGCAGGTGGAAAAGCTAGTCTAATGTACTGTATATACAGAATGTAATATCAAAGATCTCTGCTCAGAGGTGATTCTGTCCTTCGGTGCTTCTCTTCCTAAATGCCTCTGAGCATTGCCTCTAAACAAAAAAGAAGAGCAACGCCTCTGACCACAGCAGGATGCATCAGAGAACAATGTTGCTCAAATGGTGTAAGTAAGAGGAAACATTCTGTTGGTACATTGCTTCAGACTCTCTCTCACTGCAGAACAATGAGGTAGAATTTGTGCACTGTTACTGACAAAACTTTTGGGTTCACTATAAAACTAAAGTGATTTCATTTAGTGACAAATATGACATGTTTGTGTTAACTGTAACACCCGTGAAATCAAATATTTTATCTCTATTTTCTTGTTTAAGGGATCATTTATCAAGTTAGTTCCTCTTAGCAACAGATTGTAAAGGGGTACTCATCAGTTGAATGTTTTTCTCTTGAGAAATGAATTGTGTCAAAAAAAAACGTTTCTTTTGTTAGTACTATTTTCTGCTCACTAGATGTCGCTGTGACTAAGGGGAAAGGCGCCAGATTGAGATGGACGAGACAGTTGCTCTTTTTTCTTGCTGAATGTAGGACTAACTTTAACTTTACCCAAATGTATTTCCTGTTTGATAAGAAATTAGGTACTAAGCTTCACAAAATACAGGAAGCCTTTTTGTATAGTTGTATTCTTTAATATTCAGTTTTCTAAAATTATGAAGATCAGATAATGTTGAGGCAAAAGAGGAAATTATGGTGTGCTTTGTGTTTGATGGCTCAGGAAGATATAGTATTATTAAGATATATAGTATTTTTCAAGCAGAATGCCACACTTTCAGTAGTTGCAACTCTCAAGCAGTTTCTCAACAACTGATAGTTTGGACTGTTGGTCAGTTAAAACAAGATATTCGAAATCAAGTATTTGTCTCTATTTTCAGGTATTGATAGACTATATAATTAAATGGTTAATCATCAGATTAATCCATATGAAAATAATAATTCGTAAATAATAAGTGTTTCAGCATTACTTGTTGTGTGGGTGGAGTCGTTATAAGGGTGTATGTGTGCTCAGCCTTGTAGCTTCATTTATAACTGTTTATTTCCCCATGCCAGTGGTAATCAGCAGCAGGATTAGTGTAACTGCCACCCAGTCACTGGCAGGCTCCACGTGGACCACTGCAGGCCCCTCCTGCCGAATGGCCTGCCCGGGTCTGTTCGGGACCAGCTTGCAGTGGCAAGGAACTAGGAGTTTGCTAATCCTGAATAAAGACCCCCGCCTGGCTTCCTCTCTGTGCCACTATCACCACATCACAGAGCCCAGGCACCAGCACCAGGCCTGGCCCAGTGGATGAGCTAATCACTGAGAGAGAGAGGAGAGGGTGGTTTCTGTGTGTATGTGTGTGAGAGAGACACAGAGAGGAGAGAGAGCTGGACCACCCACCCGGAGGATTCAGAGGCACAGGATTCACAGCCCATTCTGTTGACCTGCCACACCGCCCCAGCTCTGGGCACGGCCCTCCCCAATTGTTCCGCCTGCTAACATGAGGAGGGGGGTTAGCTAAGGGGGGATGGGAGGTGGACGAGCAGTAAACAGCAGGCTGAGCTTCTCTCCTTCAGTGCACAAAGGGGCTGAATTGTGTCGGGAAGGAGCACTTTTTAGAGTGGCCCTGCCATGGGGCCTGAATGAAACATCTGTGGAGGCTGAGCCCGAGGGAGAAAATGCTATTTTGCTGTTCAACCACACTGACAACCTGTTTTCTCTTTCTTTACCTCCCCCCCCCCCCCCCCCCCCCACCCAACACACCACCACCACCAGCCCTCACTGTTATTTCTCTCTTGGCCTTGTAAAACTATTCATACTGTATACTCCATTTGCCAAGCAAGTAACAGAGAAGCAACAGTAAATGAGAAGAGAGAGAGAGAGAGAGAGAGAGAGAGAGAGAGAGAGAGAGAGAGAGAGAGAGAGAGAGAGAGAGAGAGAGAGAGAGAGAGAGAGAGAGAGAGAGAGAGAGAGAGAGAGACTGACAGATGACTTGAAAGTTTGAATTTGAGTCCCAATGAGCTATACACAAAAATGTTTAAATGGAGTAGCAGTAAGCAAGTGTCACCAAAGTATTTCCTGAGGTCTTATGACATGGCAACAATGCGACAATAATGTCAGACAGGGCAAGAAATATGCAGTCAGAAAGTCAGGCAGGTTGTCATCAGTCAAGAATTTAGCCAGCTTATCTAAAGCACATTACTTGGGGATAAAATCAAAAGTGTGCACACCCGATGTGTTAATGTAATATTCCTTATTGCACAGGAAAATCGTGTGTATGGCCGGTATGTGAGGTGGACATTAAACTAGGAAGTCGGTCTGTAAAGATAATGGATTTTTACAATGAACAATTTGGATCATATCTCACAGTTTGTCAATTCCATCCACCCATCGTCAACCGCTTATCCTGCATACAGGGTCGCGGGGGGCTGAAGCCAATCCCAGCTGACATCGGGTGCAAGGCAGGGTACACCCTGGACAGGTCACTAATCCGTTGCAGGGCCACACATAGACAAACAACCACTCACACTCACACTTAAGGACAATTTAGGGTCGTTTGTCAATTCCACTGTAATCTATTTCAAATAAGTTTGGCTAACCGGAGCATTTGCTTAAAAACTGTATGATGCTTGTGTTTCTTGTCCTGTTAAAATTTCAATGTGGCGACATAGCCACATATGCAGATCTCTGCAATTAACTTGGTGAGTGCAACGTTAGTATTTACCAATAGCAATTCAGCCAGAGACACATACGTCAAGCAAACGGTTATACAGTCAGATTTGGTGGAAAAGGCTCTGCTCACTGAGGGACCTCTTAAAGAATCCAAACAACCACAAAGATAACTAATCCCCTTAACAAAGACATGAATAGTTAAATCAACAATACGAATACCACATAAAGGAGGAGGTTGTGGTGGTGGGGGGAGCTATTGCAGGAAATGGTGTTGGCATGAACAAATCAGCAGAGAAACAGTGTTAAGGGGCCGTGTACAATATTCACACCTGTTAAGTGGTTGATAATAATAATAATAATAATAATAAATGTATTTCTAGAGCGCTTTCAATCAAAGTACTTTACAAAAACAATTCAATTAAAACTGAAGCCTTAATTGAATATGCCAGCCTAATATCTGCTGGAAAACTGTTCCATAATGTTGGAGCACGAAACGAAAAGGCTCGCTCACCAACCGTTTTTTTCCTAACCTTTGGTACAGTCAGAAGTCCTGTCCCGTGGGAGCACAGCAACCATGTAGGCACATAAGAGTTTAAAAGAACAGACAGATATAATGGTGCAAGGCCATTTGCTATTTTGTACGTTAACAACAAAACCTTAAAATCTGCTCTAACCTGAACTGGGAGCCAGTGCCAGATACTAGCTAATGCTTACTTCATTGATGGCCAAAACTATGAAAATAACACTGGAACTAGCCTTTAATTCCTCAAGTCCTTTAATTAGATGAATACAGTAATGTATGGAGGCTATCATCAGCCTCCACAGAGAGTGTTACGAGTCTGTCCATGCATCAGCATCACCTCTACAATCCCCCTCCCAGAAAGAACCCCCACACTCTCAGCCCTCTTTCCTCCCAGTTCTGTACCGCCACCGCGCAGCTCAAAGAGAGAGACCACTGAGACATTTCAGTTTAATTGAAGGGGAAACAAAGATCCCTGCTTACTTCCTGGTCACCCATTTTCTTTAATCAATTTCCTCCCTTTGGTACTATATCATCTGTAATTACTTTCCCTTTCCCGCCCCTCGTGGGTTCCTCCTGGAGCAACGGTCCATATACACACACACACACACACACACACACACACACTTATTGCTAACCCCTACCACAAGCAGGCAATACCTTCGGCATCAATACTCGTTGCCCCCCTTTGGCTCCCCTAGCCTGAACAATGGAGAAGGCCCACTGGCTCCAGAACCCCACCAGGCAACCCTTGACCCTGCCCACCTACTCTCCTAAACCCTCCCACACACACACACACACACACACACACACACACAGGGGTTCATGTACTCTTATATTCAAGTCGTAGACATTGTCGCACATGCACGCATGAGTCTGTAGTGAATGGGGGGAAGTAGAAGAGGACGGGAGGCCAGGGGAGCTGCGGGGCACTTTAAATACCAGCTCAGCTTGTAATCACTGGAGTTTGAACTCAGAGGGCTTCTTATGCTAAGAGGTCAAGAAGCCAGAACACTCATTCGCTCCTTTCTTTCTTCCCTGCTGCCCTCTGCCACTCACTTCTCTCAACGGGTCTCTCTGATCCGTAAGCCGGTTATGTACAGTGAAACCAAGCTGATATCCTGAAGAAATCTTCCAGCAAAACATTGAGTGCATTGTCTTGCCAGCATATTCAACGAGAGTACATATGTAAGTAAGACCAATTGTGGCACAAACTTGACTTCCTCCTGCACTCAAGTAACTCAATGAGAATCTTCTGCCGATTGGTAATTTTCTGGAAGAACTGAGCTTTATTTGCAAATAATTACCAAGGAAATTCATTACATTTGTCCTACCTGCCAAAGGGAATATAAAGACAATTCCTGTAAATAAAAAAATGCCCTCCAAATTATACACCTGGATCTCCATTGGACTTCACATTTCCCAGATATGACCACCCAGAGAATGCAACCCATACCACCCACCACTACTGAGAGGATTTATCACTCAGCTGATGCCAGTGTGCTTGATGAATGAAAGCGACTTACAGTATTGGCATTGTTACCTTGTTTGATGGGGAAGAGAAACATCAGAAACTCCTTCCCATGGCTAATACTTATATAAATAGGTATTAGCCGTGGTAATAGGAGAGGAAAGGTGTTGCCTGCAGGCAACAATGGCAATGTAAATTCCAAGGAAAGTGCTGGTGCAATATTAAAAGTGAAAAACATAAGAGCTGCGGAGAAATGTTTGTGTGTGCTAAGGACAGGTCTAAAATTGGCTTCCAGATAGTCAGCAGTTCAGTGGGAATTATTGGTGTCATACAGAGGATACAGAGCTTGCTCTAAATAATGATTATTTTTACTACTACTTAATCTTTTGACCATTTCCTTGATAAATATGGTAATTGTTGAGTCTAAAAAGAATATTGTGGGCACCATTACACAGAGCCAAAGGTCTTTAGATGTCTTGTTTTGTCCAACTAACAGTCAAAACCCAAAGATATTTAATTTAGATTGATTTTAAACAGGAAACGCATCAAATTCTCACATTTAAGAAGCTTAAACCAGTATGTTAGCCATTTTTACTTTATTACTTTAAGTAAAAGTACAACTGTTGTTCTTTCTGCTAGGTTGTGCTGAAACAATGTTTGATTTGTGGTTTGTTTTATAAATAAATATTGTGAAATATTATTTAATATTCTTTAACTTTTAAGCCAACTTCAAGAAGAAGTCGCCTTCTAACAAGGCCTTAGACCGTTGGTGAGACAAAGTAATGCATTTGAACACATCACCATGGGCGTGATGAGATACTTGTGGGCAGGACATGTGATTACCAACCAGCTGTATTTAAATTCAGGCACACTGGCAGGACTCCAGCGCTTTCAGCATCCCATCATCGGTACTGTGCCACCTAGGCAGCAGACCAACTGGTATCTATCGTCTCACACACACACACACACACACACACACACCATTGATGTGGGCCTTCTTGTGTGGGACAGAGTTTGGCCCCAAATTTTCTAGACTTAGTCTAATGTGCAAATGATAATAGTTCATCCAAACAGTATGTGTTGTCAGGTGTTGATACACATGCAAGCATCTAAAGCCATGCCCACACACATACTGTATGCGCACACACACAGTCTCAGTGATTGGAGCCTTTGGTCTTCATCAGGTCAATCAGTGGAACCGTCAGACCTGGAGGCTGTGAGGCTGAATGTCCTTCTGCTTCAAGAATTCAGTGTGGCCTTTTCCAGTAACTCTTGAGGAAATATAGACCATCAGCGAGCAAATGTGTGTGTGTGTGTGTGTGTGTGTGTGTGTGTGTGTGTGTGTGTGTGTGTGTGTGTGTGTGTGTGTGCACTTACCAACCTATCTAACAGTGGACCTCGACGTCGTTACACACCCACTAAGAGGGGACTAAAAAGTGAACAGGGGACATTTTTTAGGTCCCCTGTTGGACATGCTTTAAATCATGCTAAAATCATGTCTAAAACCATCTGGTAAATTTTTTAAACTATTGTCAAGAGGGGACCTGCAGGTGTGTGAGTGTTTAAGTCCATACTCAGCAGTGCCTCTAGTGGATCAAGCAAAGATTTTAACGACTCATTCACACACGTCGTTCTTAACACTCCCCTATAGAGTGAATGGCTTGCAGCCCCAGGGAGTCTATCAGACTGTAGAGGGGCTATTATACAAGCTACTCAGTAAAGAAAGCTGTCACTTGAAACACAATTTCTTATTTTTTCTAACAAAATATACAGGCTGAGTTTTAGTGGATGTCTTGTGTTTTAAGATCAACATGTATTAAAATACAGGGCTACACTGAAGGCCTGGAGAATTTTAGATTCTAAATAAGGGAACAAAAATAGAAAAACAGCCAGGGTAGAATTATAAATAAAATGGTCAGTATAAAGATACTTTTATGGTTTTAATTCATTATAAAAAATGAATGAATTAATAAAAAATTATTTGACATTTGTTATCTAGAGATTTTAACTTGTTCAGTCGCAAAATACTAACCTGACCAGATTTCACAAGCACTGGACATCAATACTTTTTTCCCCCCATTATATTTGTGTGCTTAGTCTACACTTAAAGATATGCATTTCATTTATTGATTTGAATTACAGAAAAAGGGACCACACTTGTACTGTGTGGAACGACAGGAGTCCACTGTTCGCTTGTAGATGATGACACAAGTTCCCTCTTAGATAGCATGGAGCGATAATCACACTCCAACTTGTGTGAAAATAATAAATAAGCAAATTTAATCATACTTTTGAGACAAAATAAACTAACTAAATAGTCTCTTTATTTTCTATACATTCTTTTGAAACAAAATATAAAGGCTGAGTTTTAGTGGATGTCTTGTGTTTTAAGATCAACATGTATTAAAATAAAGGGCTACACTGAAGGCCAGGAGAGTAAAATGAATTGTAGATTCTAAAAACCGGAACAAAAATAGAAAAACAACCAGGGTAGAATTAGAAATAAAATGGTCAGTATAAAGATACTTCTTTACGGTTTTAATTAATTATAAAAAAAAGTATTAATTAATAAAAAAATATTTGACATTTGACATCTAGAGCTTTAAACTTGTTCTGTCCCAAAATACTAACCTGGCCAGCTTTCACAAGCACTGGACATCAATAAAAAAAATTTCATTATATTTGTGTGCTTAGTCTACACTTAAAGATATGCATTTCATTTATTGATTTGAATTACAGAAAAAGGGACCACACTTGTACTGTGTGGAACGACAGGAGTCCACTGTTCGCTTGTAGATGATGACACAAGTTCCCTCTTAGATAGCATGGAGCGATAATCACACTCCAACTTGTGTGAAAATAATAAATAAGCAAATTTAGTCATACTTTTGAGACAAAATAAACTAACTAAATAGTCTCTTTATTTTCTATACATTCTTTTGAAACAAAATATAAAGGCTGAGTTTTAGTGGATGTCTTGTGTTTTAAGATCAACATGTATTAAAATAAAGGGCTACACTGAAGGCCTGGAGAGTAAAATGGATTTTAGATTCCAAAAAAAGGAACAAAAATAGAAAAACAACCAGAGTTGAATTATAATTAAATGATTAGAGGTAAGATACTTTCTATTCAGTTTTAATTAATTGTTAAAAAGTATTTCACATCAGACTTTGACTACAGCTTTAAACTTGTTCAGTCCTAAAACACTAAACTGACCAGTTTTCACAACCACTGAATGTCAATACATTTTGTCATCATATCTATGTGCTTAGTCTACACTTACAGAAATGCATTTTATTTATTGATTTGAATTACAAAAAAGGGACCACACTTGTACTGTGTGGAACGACAGGAGTCCACTGTTCTCTTGTACATGATGACACAAGTTCCCTCTTAGATAGCATGGAGCGATAATCACACTCCAACTTGTGAGAAAAAAATAAATAAGCAAATTTAATCATACTTATGAGAAGAAACTAACTACAGAGTGTCTTTATTTGGTATAATCTGTTATTGTAAGAAAATATAAAGCCTGAGTTTTTATTGAAGTTATTTTCAACAAAATACAAAGGTTGAGTTTTAGTGAAATTCCTAAATTGTTTCAAGCTTCAGACTACTAAAATGATAGACTACCCAGTAGACAGCAGAATGAGTATTTTAAAAGCACAAAAAGTGAAAGTAAAAACAAAATGAATACAAAGGTCAGCTGCAAGATCTCTTCATTTTTAATCAATGGATTTAATGCTGTTAATTATCATGATACATGACCAGTGTTTGTATGTGTCCTAAATCTATATTTAGGAAGTTGTTGCTCGCAAACACATTGACAACAGACCTGTCTGTCAATTGAATAGTTAGTTTCCTAAACACCGCTGCACAAATCTATCCAACACAATGTTGTCAATGTCGGAGACCCACCTTCAAAAAAGTTATCAGCAAGCATGTAAGGAGCCTAGCTAATAAGGATAGCTATGTTAGTTTTTGAATACAGCTGTCAAAGTTAGAACGCTGTGCATAACTGGTAGTCAGTAGGTTGGCCGAGATGAGCTACTTTTGTACAGTTGAAATCACATCATGTCGAAACTAAAGTGTGAAATGTTGAAAAGGTTAGTTTAGCTACAAATGAACAAGTTCATATGTGCGTGTTTAGGTTTTATGATGTGGTAATTAAGGGGCTAAATGAAGCCTGTCTCTGAAAAATTGAAAATCTTTCTAAAATGCTTCGGCAGTACATTTGTTCTTAGCCTTAGAGAAAGGTCCACAGAGACATTCAGACACACTTTACAAATAATATGAAATAAGCAAAATGGACAATTCGAAAATTATAATCTAAACCAAATATATAAGCTGTAGTGTTGTTGTTTTTGTTTTTTAGAAAAGTGTCACCAGCAATGTTCTCATTGTAGCTTTTTGAAATGTGGGGTTAAACATTTGTTGGCGAATAGAGAAGCATATTTGAGGGCTGTCAAATGGTGCAGCATCGTAACAATGGAACTTAGAGTTTGCATCAACTGGAGAACACACAACCAGTGCTGCATTAAGTTCACACTGATATTTGGCAGGTATTTGTCTTTATAGATTTTTACATCTCATATTTTCAACTTCTTTCTTTAGCATGTACAGTTTAAATGTGTGTTAGTGATTTTAATAGCCATTGAAATAGTGATGAGTTACCTATAGATCATCTCAGAACCATCACAACGTTGGATGGCTATTCATAACACAAGTTGTTCAACCACAAATAGAAAACAGTACAAAATATACAGAACTATGTTGAAGCAAACTTTATTGAATGTGCTTTTAAGCTAAGACACACACAAACTCCTAAACTGAAAGTTCCTCATGTGCCCACCCTCTTCTGTGTTCTTACACTGAACAAAATTATAAACGCAACACTTTTGTTTTTGCCCCAATTCCTCCGGTGAGTATGCTGGCCATGCAAGAAATGGGATGTTTTCAGCTTCCAGGAATTGTAATCCTTGCAACATAGGGCCGTGCATTATCATGCTAACATGAGGTGATGGTTGTGGATGAATGGCACAACAATGGGCCTCTGGATCTCGTCATGGTATCTCTATGCATTCAAAATGCCATCAATAAAATGCACCTGTGTTTGTTGTCCATGAAACACGCCTGCCCATACCATAACCCCACCGCCACCATGGGCCACTCGATCCACAACTAGGACATCAACAAACCGCTCACCCACACGAAGCCATACACACGTCATCTGCTCTGCACAGTGAAAACTGGGATTCATCCATGAAGAGAACACCTCTCCAAAGTGCCAGACGCCATCGTATGTGAGCATTTGCCCACTCAAGTCGGTTATGATGGCAAACTGCAGTCAGGTCGAGACCCCAAAGAGGATGACGAGCATGCAGATTCCCTGAGATGGTTCCTGACAGTTTGTGCAGAAATTATTTGAGGATGCTAAACGATTCTTGCAGCAGCTGTCCGGCTGGCTGGTCTCAGACAATCTTGGTGGTGAAGATGCTGGATGTGGAGGTCCTGGGCTGTTGAGGGAATAGAGAATCGGTTTGTTATCAAACCCAGACATTTGTTTTATAGTACTTTAATGCCACTGTGTAATCGTTGAGGACTTCTTTAGTACCATAACAAGGAGCACTCTCAGAACCGGGCCCCTTCTTTGGAGTCAGTGATGTGTCTTCAAATATATTCCTGCAAGAATTCTCCTGGCTCAGTGTTTTTGGTGGTGATTTTTATACTGATTAAATGAATTATCTGTCAGTCTGTCTGTCATCAAATTCCATGAACGACCAACACTATCTCAGCAGTTCTAACACTCGATGAGGATCTTATGCAATGTCACCCTAAGGGTTTGGATTTGTATCTACATTTATATAATACACATCAAAATTGTACACTATGTATGATGGCAGTGGGTATTTCTTATTTTAATTGTTGCCTGCTTAGCTTGACTGACTTGCTGAGAGTTGAATGACAAGATCAATATTGTTCTCATATCTGAACACAAAATCAAGCTATGCCTTTAAACCATTTTCAGGTTGCTCCTTACATGGCAACATATAACATATAGTGTATAATACTATGCACACACTTAACAATGCTCCATTTCCTTATAATTCATTAGCAACCAAGAAAGTTGTAGTTAAATACAGTATTGAATAGAGAATCTTATGTTCTGATCTAATACCTTTCTCCTTGTAGATGAATCCTTTCTGAAATTTGGCTTTTTCTTTCTCAGATGCAGTGAAGTTGCAAGGCTTCCTTTTTAGGAAAAACCCTTCTGGTTCTCATTTTCCAGTGAAATGTTTTACAATATGATAACTTGGGTGACTTTGTAAAACAATATAAGCTATCAGTACTTTTTCTGTGTACATATATGTATATAGGAATGTAAGGAATAAAATACAATAAAAGTAGAATCAGTTAAAATTCTATGTATTAGTATAAATAATATTCATACTATATACACCCTATATACAATATACAGGTAACATTCTACATAGGTGTAAAAATATTTACACACTAAGCAATCAATATACAATAACAAACTATCTGTACAATCTGATACAGTCAGAATATACTATCTATACAATATATATATATATATATATATATATGTACATGTTTATATTTAAATTTGATAGTTTAGTTACAAACAGCCTTGATGAAAACATACAAGGGGTATTGGTAAAAATGTTCAACTTACCTCTCGCTTTGGTCTTCAGGATGGAAAGATGAAAAAGTTTTTCAAAAGAACAACACAGGTGAAATATGTCTACATACCGTTAAGATAGACAGATAGATAAATGGATGACTGGTAAACGATTAGTAAGAATAGTAAAGAAATTTTAAAGTTGGTTTTCTCCTTCAAAAAACTGCATACTTGTCAACACTTCCACAAGACACCAAAGACTGCCATGCACCTTCTCTGAGGAGCCCAGAATATATACACAATCCTGACTAGCTATCTGGACAGTGATTGGTTCTTAGGATAAGACATCAAATGCTAACTACTGCTGGCATAGTAATGCAAATGTTCTCTGGCAATTAGATATAGGTTTGATTTACTTTTGTTTACTGTGGTAGACATGTCAGACATACTGCTTGAAGGTATTGTTGTGGATTTTTTAGAAAGAGTTACACATGTCTTCAGTTAATGATGTAGATTTAAAAGAATCCTCTACATTTAAGTGACTAGAGCCTATGTGATTCACAAATGTTTTAAGGTTGAAATGTTGAGAGCTGTCTCTGAGAAGTCATCTTGGGTGAGGGTTGTGAAGTTTCAGTCATTGTTCTCCATTGTGTGCAGCGTGGGGGATGGTTTCTTGTTGCTGACGATGGTCGTTAGGGCGTCAAGATCGCAAACCAGTGACTTGGCCTTTGTAATGCAACTTCTCTGGAGTCTTGTGGGAGATATTTTGAAACTGTAAAGAGCGGATGTACAATACTCCACTTTTGTTGAAAATTGTACCCTATGTTACAAGCTACTCACAAAAAGTAGCTAAATAAGGTGTTTTACACCAGAAAACATCTACTAAGAATTAGTATAATAACCATACATATGTGCGATTTAGTACACCCCCAAATAATGGGGTTGAATAACTTTTAAAATATCACCAAATGAATTTTAAAGCGATTGTGTATAATATGGAGTTAATTTATTACACTAGTATGGACAAAAATACAGCAACACCTACACATTACTTTTATGACATCCCATTCTAAATCCATAGGCAAGATTTCCCTTAACAACCCATGAAAACACAGCCCCTACCAAATTTATTAGGACAGGGGTAGCACCTTTGCCCATATAGTGTATTTGGATGGAAATCTATCTCAAAAGAAGAAGACTGATGGTCTCTCTGATTGGTCTGACACATGATCAACAATGCTTAAAGTCACTGAAAAGGTTTACAAGCAGTGGGAATCATTTAATATGTAAGGCTTACAATGAATGTCAACCAGGCATTCATAGTCATTGAAATTCTAGGTCACTCTCTTCTGATGAATTTAAACTTCTACGTATATTAAGTGTAGTGGTGGAGTTACCTACAGCCTGTCTCAGAACCAACATAATGCCTTATTGTCTTGCTCAGATTTTTATTATTTGGTCATTTGTCCTTGCTTTTTGTGCTTCTACCATAGGTATTTAGGCTATGTAGTTAAAAGGCTTCTGTTTTATTTGCCTTAATTGTGTTTATTGAGTGTTTAATTTATTTTGTGTTACATGCCACTTGTGTCAGGGATACTATAATTTAACAGTGGTGAGAACTTCTCTCAGGCTTACCAATATTGTAAATATGCTATACAAACTGGCATACATTTCTTTTAAGCGTATTGTTGAAACCCAAAATGTAGAGTGGCCATTATAGTGCAGTATACAGTAAATTGAGGGTCAAAGTTAAGAGAAGAGAGCAAGAAACTTTCAGTTTATGAGCGTGTGTCTTCAGGAGCATGTGCACCATACACAAATGAGTTCTTACTGCAGTGGCCCAGTTCTAATCAAACCTGTGGCTTATTAGCATGCATCTCCTCTCTCCTGTATTTATTTTCTCTCTTTGGCTGTACCATCATCAGATTTTTATTAGAATTGGGTGTTTGGGCACTTTTACTAAACATATGTCTACATATATTTCTACCGTTTTCTTTTTGTGGTTGTAGGAAACTGTTATGAATTAGCATCCAATGCAGAGTTAAGCTAAATACAAAATCCTGGAGAAAGTGTGAGTGCTGTCTCTGAGAGGTGACCTGGAGCAGGTGAGGGGTGTGAACGTGTGTCTGATTGTCTGCAGTGAGAATCTGTGTCTGATTGTCTGCAGTGTGGGGGAGGGTTTCTTGCGACCAATGATGATCGTTAGGCCTTTGAACTTGAACTACTTAACATTTCACACTTGCACCCAATATTGTGTCTCGCCTAGTCTTGTAAACTTAGTGTCTCTTCAAACCCCAAGTAACCACAGATTATATTTAGTTTAAATTATAAGTTTCTCTTAGAAATTATCAATTTCTTTTTTATTTATTCATGCTGGAGTGTGAGTGTCAATCCATGCTATCTAAGAGGGAACTTGTGTCATTATGTACCAGCCAACAGTGGACATTTTTGTAATGCAAAACAACAAACAAAATGCATTCCGTTACATACAGATTAAAGATACATGTACATTGTAAAATTGATTGAAATCCTGTGATTGTCATAATTGGTCAATATACTGGGAAAATTGGGGGGCTAAATCCTTTCAAAGGGCTGGTGAAAGTTCATAATAAATCTGTTTTTAGCAAATAAAAAAAGAACATTAAGAATCTTCCTGCTGAACATTTACTTCCTAATTGAAATTTATTTATCATGCTTGAGGAATATTTAATGATGTTGGAGTGTGACTGTTGCTCCATAGGATCTAAGAGGGGACATGTGCCCTATGTAGCAACAGTGGATTCCTGTTATTTAATGTGTCATCGGTAATAGTCTTTTTGTCATGGGTAATGTGGGTTACACATTTCTTAGCAAAGGACAGCAGCTTCTCAGGTGGAGGATCAAACTTCAGGCTCTTGAATTTTTAAGTTGGTAAAGTTTTGTGCTTTAATGTTTTGTTTGGAGAAAGGAGGCAAGTTCAGAATAGGGAATGTGTGTGGGTCAAAAAGCGTCAAATACCAGTGAACTAGTTATGAGCAATACTTTTGAATGAAGAACATATTATGAGTTGGAAAAGACTTAATTGAGAGTTATTTGGAAACTATTACTTGTTACATAACAATAGACCTTATTTACAAGTATAACTAAAGATTCTATTTAGGTTACATTATAATTTTCTTTTAAGAATCATACATCCATGTTGCAGTGTGAGTGTCGATTCATGCTATCTAAGAGGGAACTTGTGTCATTATATACCAGCCAACAGTGGACATTTCTGTAATGCAAATCAACAAACAAAATGCACACCTATAAATATAGATTAAAGAAACAAGTACATTGTAAAATTGATTAAAATCATGTCCTAATTGGTCAATATCATATTTGGAAGATTTGGGGGCTAAACCATTTCAAAGGTCTAGTAAAACTTAATAAATATGTTTTTAGCAATTAATAAAAAATTAATACAAAGTATCTTGCTGCTGACCATGTTGTTCCTACTTTTTATTTATTTATCTTAAAGTACTTATGACTCTCCTGACTTGTGGGCAGCCCTTCATTTTGATGCAGTGTCAAGATTGAAAATGGTTAAGCCATCAACTAAAGCTGAGACATCATATTTCATTACAAAACAATAATAACAAATCATGCTTGAGGAATATTTAATGATGTTGGAGTGTGACTGTTGCTCCATACTATCTAAGAGGGGACATGTGTCGTTATGTAGCAACCAACAGTGGATTCCTGTCATTTAATGCCATACAAGTGTGGACCTTTTTTTCTGTAGGCAATGCGGACCAGTAAATATTATGCATTCCTGATGAAAACTCATCAGGACATTAATGCTTCATGAATTAATTTGGGTAGCCCTTTATATTAGGGCTTGTCCATAAAGTACACAGGTACATCTAAGCTTGCAAGTCTGTAACTAAACCAGCATTTTCATTCCACACTTCAACAAGGGATCGACTTTGCCTCTGGATGTCATGTCATCGGTAATAGTCTTTTTCTCATGGGTAATGTGGGTTACACATTTCTTAGCAAAGGACAGCAGCTTCTCAGGTGGAGGATCAAACTTCAGGCTCTTGAAGGTTTAAGTTGGTAAAGTTTTACTTATGACTCCCCAAACTTGTGGGCAGCCCTTCATTATAATACAGTGTCAAGAGTGAAAATGTTTAAGCCATCCATTAAAGCTGAGACTTTATATTTCATTACAAAAACATAACAAATCATGCGGAATAATTATTGATGCTGGATGTTGGAGTGTGACTGTTGCTCCATACTATCTAAGAGGGGACATGTGTCGTGTTTTATCAACCAACAGTGGACTCATGTCATTAAATGCCATACAAGTGTGGACCTTTTTTCTGTAGGCCTAATGCAAACATGAAAATACCATGCATTCCTGATGAAAACCCATCAGGACATCATTTTATTTGGGTAGCCTTTTATCTTACAGTCTGAAGCTTAATACTAGTTAGGAAATCTACTATTGCTGAGCCTTTAAGTTTTGTTTCAAAAGCATATTATCAAATCATGTGTCAACAGACTGCTTAGTTGAGATTATATTTTTCTCATAAGTATTATTGTTTTTGATTCAAAACCAGTCTAAGATTCAGTTATTAAGAGCAAATACAAAGTAACTCTTTAAAATGCATACATCACAGGTCATAAAAATGACCATCCCACACAGAAGAATATGAATTCCCCTAAGAGAAAATTAAAATAAGTGCACTAGTGTAATAAGATATTTTATTATTATTTAAACGGTATTTGAAACCTAGATCAAGTAATTTTTGTTGGTAATACTGTAGTGCTTGATATCAATGCATGCAGCAAAGTTACTTCTGAATTAAAGTTTAAAGTTTATTTATTTTCAGTTAAAGTGATTAAAGTTTGGATCACAGTGAAATGTTTACACATTGCTCACATTAAAGTTAAATTATCCATTTTTGAAAGAAACAAAGAAAGTCTTTGAAGGTAAAAACAGTCATTAGGTGAGAATGAGCACAGACAGTTCCACTGCATAACAATGGAGGTCCCCTCTTGGATAGGTAGCTATCGTTTAAGGATCTAAGTCCCCTCTTGGCAATTTCTTTAAAAAGCCAAAAAAAGCAAATTTGCAGTAATATTATGTTAAAAGACAGTAAAAGTAAATTTTGTATTATATTTATTTTACTTCAAAAGGACTGGAAACACAGGTCCACACTTGGCAGTTTACTCCGACGGTGCACTGTTGGATAGGTACGCGTGTATGTGTGTGTGTGTGTGTGTGTGTGTGTGTGTGTGTGTGTGTGTGTGTGTGTGTGTGTGTGTGTGTGTGTGTGTGCATCAGTTAAAGACAGGGAAAGAGAATGGTAGTAGTAGGAGCTGGGAACAAGCTCTGTGTGTGGTACAAAATGAAAATGAAAAAGGTATGACCTCATGATCATTTCCTCTAACACACATTACACATTATCCATCCGGGTCATTAGCATAGCCATCAGCTCTGAGGCACCCACAATGCTCAGGGCCTGCTTGGACATCACGTACAGGATGTGTGGTACATGTGATCAGTTGGGAATATGCACTGGGTGGAGTTTGTTCATTAAAGAGTAAAAGATGTTTGTTGTTGCCATCACATTGGGGGCCCACTTGTGGCTGTCTGTGAGCGTGTGTGTCTGTGAGCACGCGTGTGTGTGTGTGTGTGTGTTTGTGTGTGTGTCTCATGTGTATCTGCTTGCTTCATACACACAAAGCAAAGCCCACCACAGAAGGTGCACAGATGTGCCGCTGGCTAAAAGCAGAGGTAGGTCTTGCATTCAGAAGTGATAGCTCTCATATGGCATATGGCAGTAACGGTGAAATCTGACATCACTTCCATTCTGAAATATATGGCCAGAAAAAGAGGGCAAATCGCAATTTAGAGTAAAAGGAATATTCATGATGTTTTTTTCCATTTTAAAAAAGAAAATGAGGTTATGTATGGACACTGATAAGTAAAATGTGTACTCATGGAGTTCCAATTCACTGGTGGTTTGTGTGACAGCTAGTGATTGATTTTGTTTGTGTTGGGGATTTCTGAAAATATATGTTTAGCCTGAATTCAGAACCACATCAGTAGGAAGACCACCAGTTCCTTCCTCAACATGAAGGTTAACACATTTCTGTCCTCCACACGCACATATCACGGAAGCACTGCATGCAAAGAGGAATATCCACTCATGTACAGTAACTGTATTCATGTATGCACATTAAAGGATTTGTTCACCCATAAAACAAAAGAACATTTTCTACAAGCATTTGATCATTAAACAGTGTGGTGTCATTAGAGGAAAAGTCAGAAGATCATCAGAAGATGATTCATCATCTGGGAATAATGAATGTCTGCTCAGAATTTGCACCAATTCATCTTGAAGATGTAATGATATTTCACAGGATGAATGAAACTGCTGACCTACTGGTGGCGGTTGATGAAGTCAGAAGATCAGAGTCTATTAGGATTCATCTTCTGGGCACCACAGATATCTGTAGTATGCTTCATGGCAATCCATTTGGTAGTTGTTGATATATTTCAGTCTGGACCAAAGTGGAATTTGGACAGACCAACAGAGCCATGCTGTTGATGTGGCTAAACAAAATCAACAATAATGCGTCCTTGCAGAAGCTGTGTACCTGTTACTCTGGACAATTAACCAAAAAACAGTTTTCTTTGGAATGATATTGTCAGGATCGGGTCCAGAAACTCAGACACAGACCAGAGTAGGTGCAATGGGAGAATTTATTCAACACAAGTGAGAACAGAGATGTGGCTTGGGGGAGTGGTCGTTCCGAGGGTCATGGTCCAGGGTCCAGGCTACTAAGCTCAGGGGGTTCCGTGTCATAGGAGCGAATCCGAGTCCGTGAACTGGCAGGTATTCTGTGGTCGAGACAGAGAGAAAACAAGTTAGCACTCAGCACAAGGGTTTAGACTAGATGCTGGTAGCTCAGGACAGAAAATGGGCTGCGATCCAGCAGGGACTGGAAGGTTGAGCTGGTCTATAAAGGTGAGTTGATTGCAGGATGAGACACTGGTGTGCTACTTAACAGGATGCGTTGCAGGTGAGTTCACTGGAGCTCAGGTGACCACGCCCACCAGCAGCCCCAGAGCTTGAGGGAGGAAGCAGAACACATAGACAGAAAAAACCAAAACACACCAAGCACACCGCAAACCAAAGGGAAAAAGAACTCAAAAACTACAATCACACACATACCAACAGGCAGGTCAGGGTCACGACCGGGGGTTCGTGACAGATACATCTTAATAGAAATTAGTTCTTTGGTAGAAAGTAATCAAGAATGTTGTTGTTGGAAACAGTGTTTTCATGTTGTGTAACCACAACCAAATTAGGGTGGTGGTATAAATCTGAAACCCCAATACATAAAAAAAAAAAAACAAAACCAAAACTACAATACTTTAAAAAATATCGTTCCTTGAATTCCACCATCAAACACATCAAAGTGAATATAAACAACAAAATGGCTTTCTGACATGATATGTATATATGCATGTATATAAGCCAGCACCAGGCTTGGTGCGGCAGGACTAACTTCATTAACAGGAAGTTAGTCCTGCTGCTGCCACAAGCATTTTCCTGCGCTGGAGTGCGACCATGAGATCTGCTCTGGCTTGCTGCCATCAGGTTCAATACTTGCACTGAAACACATGCATCCACTGGAAATTGTCTCACTTCCTGACAACAGAATGCATCTCTCTCCACCTTGTAAACCTTGTTTATCCCATTTTAAGTTCCTTCCATAAAAATATTTTTTATAGAAACTCCCCCTGCTTGTTTATACCCAACAACTTCCTTTTGATCCGGTCCTGCAACAAGTGCCACACTGAGGGCACGGTGTTAGTCTTACTGTAAATCATCAGCCTAGTTTTCCTAGTATCATGACACACAGCACAACCAGTAATGACCATGGGGAGGGTTGTGGTGAAAATGGGGGTGAAGTGGAAGCAGAGCAGGGGTGTCCAGCAATGCATCATCAATGCCCCAAGTGCTTTCATCTCCTCTGATAAGTGCCATACCTAATCAAGTTAAAGCAGCGCATGCCACGGAAGGAGAGGAAATTCCAGCCAAAACGGTAACGTATCTGTTCCGCTCTCATGCGTTGCATTCCTCCAGCTAATTAGGAGTAAATATCTGACCCCGGAGAGAAAGCATCCACATTAGCCCAACCAGTCAGTCGGTGTGGTCCATCTGCACTCTCTCTTTCGCTCTCCTCACCCACCTCCTTCCCCCCTCCTCTCTCCTCTCACCCTAATTTGGCACACAGATGACAAAAAACATAGGGGAGTTCTCAGTAGGTTTCGTTCTTTCTTCTACAGCTCCCGTCCTTTTTCTTCTCCAGCATTAGGCCCCATCATTACTGACAGGCTATCAGTTGTTCTCATACCAGATTATCTACTGCCAATGACCTCCAGGTCATGGCACCGTGCTCTCTGACACTTTCTCTCTTTGCTTTGCCTTTGTCTTGCCACAGATACACTTCAATGAGTTTTTTAGGCGTTGCTGACTCAAAATCAAAGATACAATTAAGTTTTGGTAGTTTTGGTTAAAGCAGATATTCATCACTGACAAGAAAAATTCAAGCCCTTCTGTAGACTCTTGTGTCGTTTTATTCTTGTTCTTATCACAGATACGTCATTAAACTATCTTCTGCCATTAAAAATGATGTTAAGATCTGCAGCCAGAAAAAGCAGATGATCTTGTTTGTTAGGGCGTATTTGTTTGATTGCTTAAAGAGGTTATATTATGCTAATTGTCAGGTTCAGGTATTTAGTGGTTGTACCAGAAAAGGTTTACGTGGCTTCATTTTCAAAAAACACCATATCTTGTCATACTGCACATTGCTGCAGCACCTCTTTTCACCCTGTGTTTTGATGGCTGCATTTTACCTACCGAGTGAGGCATCTCACTTCTATAGCCATTCAGAAGCAGAGTAGGGTGGGTCCTGAAAAGCAACCTATTACAAGCACAAAAAAGATATACGTATAACAAAATAAAGGAAAGGGAAACAGCCAAAAAAGCACAATATGACCTCTTAAAGTCCAAGACACAGGAGCAATCTGCAGATAATGCTTCTCATTGAGTTTTCTTGTCAGACTTTGATGTATGGCGTGGAACAAAGTGTGCCAAACACCCCTGTTTTTAGTTGATTTAGCTCTTCATGGTAAAGGTATAATGAGGAATAAAGGAAGAATGAGATCCAATGTAGCCTACAGTCCATTTGTATCTGACAAACACAATTTTCCCCCCAGTAAGAACTTTTGTGCTTTGTTGATTTAATCAATCTGCAGGGAAACCATGTTGCAATACATATTCAATCCTGGCGTCCATGCTCAAAGAAACAATATCCAAAAATGATTTTCATGTCATTGTCAGCTTCATGTCATAATCAATTTCTGCAAAATTTTCCAAGCCACACTCTGACAGTTAAATCAAAACAGTCCTTGGTAATTTGGCTGCTTCCATTCACAGTCCATGTATTTATAACTGTGCAAACAGACTCACTTTATGTCTCATCAGCTGACGTACGCAGCATGCCACACACATAGCAGCAGGAAGCAGCCCAGTATAATACACTTGAAGCTGTTTACATTACATTACGGAGAGGGGAAAGTGCTCGAGAGGCACATCATCATCTTGACCCATGATCCTGACCTGTGTGCAAATGGATGTCAAGCCGCAGTCCGTGTTCCAAACTGGACTGTGGTCAAGAACATTAGATGGGGTTTGGCAGGAAACTTCAAGATTGTGACTGAACTACAGTGGACAGCCAAGCAGAGAAGTATAGACTGTGTGCGTGCGAGTGTCATAATTTCACCACCTCCTTTTCGTGACGCTGAATTTGCATGTCATGAAGCGTAAAGTTAAGCTCTGTAGCGGCGAACAAGACATAAAAATCATCTGGAACAGATGACTCAAAACCGTGTAGCAGTGACAAATGTTTCCAAGGCCAGTGACAGATCTCTACATGAACAGACACTGACATGATCCTTGATGTAGACAGTGTAAAGCACCAAAAAAGGCTGCATCAACTTCAATGTGTTACACAAGTCATTAGTCAACAAGGAGGGGAGGACTGAGTGGTGATGATATTGCCGGGTTATGTAGCTGCAGCATCATTACGAACACTAGAGTGTAGTAACCCACATAAAGTGCTCCAACACACCACTCTAGATTATAAAGCATCTGAAGACCACATTTGTGTGTAATAGCTAGCATTCACACCAGGGTGGCTCACAATGTTTTTTTAACTTTTTTTTTTTAGTTATATTTACTCTGTGGAAGGTAATTAGCGAGCTGATCAGAAACCATATTTATTCCCCTGTGGTCAACCACAGCTCTCTTTCCACTTTAAAGTGTTTGCTGAGCAAAAACAACAACATCTAAATGCTTCCAGATATTAAGACAAGAACTATTTTCAGCTTGCAATGCCTTTTAAAAAAATCTACTCCTTCTTTTAAATGGGTAGAAATTATGGCTGACTGAAATAAAATAATTCATATGTACACATGTGCTATGTATGGACTACAATATGGACAGATACCACCTCTGTGGTGTTCTACTCCATTCATTTTCCATACTCCTCTTCATTACTACCAATTATGGCCATAGCTGTTCATTATATGAGACATTACTCAGTGTACAAACACTTATATGTTATGATTTTGAGGTGGGAAGAAAGTATGCACATCCCACCTAATTAATAATTACACATTATGTATCAAAAAGAGTCTTAAGTTTTGCAACACCCTCTTTCAAGGAATGTCTTCACTCTTAAACCTGCAATCTCTTTTTGGCTACTTATTGGGGGCAGCGGAAACAGGTTGTGAACAGTGCTGACATAGCATCAACTTTTAAGTTGATATGGTGAACTTGTTAGCGCAGCAGTTATGAAGCAACATTAGCAATCACTTGGACCACCTGGCAAGTGTAAGTCACAATATTCACAACAGCTCTGTTTTTGATCTCTACCAACCCCTGCTTTAAGATGATAATATCTGTTTTTCTGCTGTTTGGTTCTGAGCAGGTAGTGTACAGTGGGTTTTTAGAGTTTTTTGTGCTGAAAACAGCTGCCTGCTGTATCCAAAAACTACATTATGAGAGTGGTGAGAGGGAACTAAAGAGTAAAGTTCCAGCAGGACTTGCTATAAAGCCAAGTACAGCAGCAGCGGATGAGTTCCTTTATACTACCGTAAGAATGTGGCTTGCAATTTGGATGTTTGTATGATCAAAATGACCAGAATTCCTATGTGTACAATCCTGTGCCTTTATGAATTTTTGAGACAAGTCGCTCAACTGTTCGAGTGAGTATGCCTTTTGTTTTTGGTGTATGTGCTCGACAGAGAGGACCCAAAAGCAACACTCAGGTGAAACAGGTTTTATTGAGGGAAAAAGGGGTTGAGGAAGTGGAGGTGAGGGAGAGATGGATGCCGGGGGAACACGGGAACGAGGGACTGAGGAGCAAGTAGGGCAGAGGGGGCTGAGGCAGGGGAGCCGAGGAGCAGGTGGGACCAAGGAGGCTGGGACGAGGGAACTGGGAGGCACCGGGGCCGAGGAAGACAGGAGGCACGGGAGAACTGTTGGTGGAGTGTGGTGGCAGGATGAAAAAAAGATTTCAAAAAAGCTTGAGGCAAGCAGCAGCACCAAGTCAAGCAGAGATTGTGTGGAGAACCGGGGTTGAAATAATGGCAGGGATGGAGTTGATTGCTGGCAGGTGTGGCAGGCAGAGGAGGTGGCTGACAAGGTGCAGGTGTGGATCGTCAGCTGGGCTCAGGAGCAGAGAGAGAGAGGGAGAACACAAGCAAGGGGAGCAGAGGAGACACAGACAGGCAGGCTAAAACACAAGGGGAAAACAGAATCACAAGAAAAAAGGAGAAATACAGTACACTCACCATCAGCTGGGCTGCCACCACAACAGTTTTGTTTTATAGAGGATATTTGTATGGTTTGGAGTCCTCCAAAGAATTTACTGCATTGTTCCCAGGTACTACTGTATGTGTCAAATTATTGTATATTTTTATTTATATATATCTTTTCTTGCTTTTTCAATATCTCTTAATGTGTTGTGGTTTCACTGTATAGATACTGACGATTAAAACTCACCTCAAAGTCTATTCAGTAGCTGTTCTAGAGCTTTCAGTTATATCACATGATCTTTTTCAGTATATTGAGCGGTTTGCTCAGTGATCAGGGACTTGTAGTTGATGTTCAAATATTTTCTTTTTTCTTAGCACATAAAGGACTTCTCCATTCTTTGCCTTTGTAACAGCAGTCGACAAAACAATCTCACCTGAAGGTCCATTAAGGAGCTTTTGATCATATCATGTGATCTTGATCAGCAGACGGAGTTTAGGTTTACGTTTGTGTTTGTGTAAAATCCACTTCATCCAGTGCAATTTAACACTGGTGTCAAACTATAAGCAAAAGTTTACTAGTAATACTAATTACTAGTAGTATAGTAAAAATCAAAGGTTACATAGAATCCACACAACGCTGCTCAACACACACACGCGACCATGCATGCACACGGGTCAGCAGTCTGTGGTTTGAGCCTTGTTGACAGCATGATGAAGTGTGTGGAGACCAGAAGAGAAAGGAAAGTGCTTCCTGGTCAGTGATGTGTGACAGGAGATATCAGAGAACTGGTGCAGGGTCAACCGTCACTGACAGCCACCACACCTCTTGACATCCACCCGAGACCGCGCAAGTTGTGCTCAGCAGATATGGGTCAGTGGAGGTTGGAGATGTGTGGGTTCATCACCTCAGTGTGTGTGCGTGTGTGATCATCATTTAGGTTTTTTTTTGTGTGTGTGTGAACTTTTCATGTGTCTCTCCGCTTGTATCCACACTACCTGGTTCCTCGAGGAGCAGCGCCAGCTACCCAGGTGGTCCTGAGCAGTGAGGAGAAGAGTCAATGAGTTCAGGTAGCGAGCAGGTAACCTAAACCTTCACACCCCCTGCCTGCAGCTGCCTGATCTCCTTTCTCAGGAACCAGGGCTTCTTTTACATGCTCTGCGCTTTGTTCCCCACCCTGCAGAACATTAGCACTACAATGACCTCCACAGGGAAACTTGAGATCAGAAAAACCTAATGGATGGGGATGAAGGAGGCCAGCTGAGAGGAAGGAGGTAGCTGATAAAAGAAAATTATGCAAAATCATATCAGGTTTATGTTCCGTAAAATGTGGGTTCGAGCACTTTTCAAAAGTATCCCCCTATCAGTGGTGAGGCAGGGGGAGAGAAGAGGGGACAGCCATGATATGTAATAATGGCCTGTCATTTTTCATCAACATTCCCGACAATGCATGACCCAGACTGGAGCCAGAACACACATTTAGGGAGCTGACACACTGCACAGAAATACATCACTTGGGTCAGAGGGTCGACCAGCATCATGATTACTGAGACCAGGAGAGCCTGCATATGTGTGTGTATGGTGTATAGTCTTCAACATCATGGCTGGGAGTTTAAGACAGGGGCTTCCTCTGTAGCCTGTAGTCAAAAGGAAGCAGAGAGAGGATGTAGAGCTTCTCCCATTCATCTCCATGTCTGCATGTTCTTCTTGTACTTTTATTCATACCATCAGGATGCATTTCTTGAGAGAAAGTCAAGCACACGAGCCCTTGAGCTGAGGGCCCTCTGGGAGAGAATGGCTGCGCCATACAGACCCCCACACCCCGAATCCCCTCTTAGCCCCCTTCTCAAATTAGATCCCAGGTCTAATCAGAGACAGCTTGGCGTTGTGGGTGGAAACTAGCCACAAACCTCATCTTCAAACGACTGTTGGTTGCTGTGAGAGCCCTCCCTATTCTGTTGACTGGGCAGGATGGAGCACTGTACGAAGTGCTTTCAATTCTCTTGACCACACAATGGAAAATGGGAGAGGGACCACACAACAATGAGTGATTTCCAACACTGCAGTGGCTTACCTAAACCCAGTTTCGAAGAGAAAAACCCACTAGAATAATACCCCCCAAAAAACACTTTTCAATGCTGCATAGTATATTTCTTTCTCTCTGAAGGGTCTCTACTTGGGCACAGCGTTGTTTTAAGCTAAATGCTCATGTCTGCATGCTCAATGATAATAATGACAATGTTAAGTCTCATCAACTTAGTTTTGCATGTCAGTATGCTTTTGTAGTAGCTAATTACAACTAACCACAAAGTACAGCTGATGTTGATGGGAATGTCATTCGTTTTGCAGGTCTCCGGTCAAAAGCCAAAGTATGAGATACATACGTCCATGACATGTGTCAGTATGAATGTCTGTGCCAAATATCATGGCAATCCATCCAGCAGCTGAGATATTTCAGTCTAGTCTAGTGGCAGAATGACTGACTGACAGACTGATATTGCCATCCCTGGACCCACACCACTAGCATTGTTAAATTTCATTTGGTTCAAAAATCACTGAAGCCATTAGGAAGCAAAACAAGCATACTGCATCCCGACATGCTCATTAAAACTACAAATATACTTGCAGCTATTTGACCTTGGAAGACTCAGCAGTTGTCAAGGTCAACACTAAATTAAACAGCAATCAGCAAATGCTGAGCCCTCATAACCCACCAGGATAAAAAGAAAACTGAAATATAAAGCAGTAGTTAATTCTTGGCAACCTCTCCTTTGGCAAGCCCCCGTGATTATCACTTTGTGTGGAAGCATTCATTTTGTCCTCAATTGCAAGACACAAAAAAGTCAGCTCCCCTTATTACGCTGGTAATGATAGATTGCTCTGGCTGAGAGCACATGTCCGGCCAGCCGGCCTGCTGCTTTGCTACCTACACCACTGATGCCAGACCAAATGAGTCCTTATTTAAATCTTGTCAAGGGTAAAATTGGGGCCGTAGCTAGTCATTACAAAGTGGCACATATAGTCTAATTTGGGTCATGCTGTGGTGGCCTAAAAGCAGTGTGAGTACAGTTTTTACTAGTCCCTATGTGTCTTTGTGAAAATGAATCAAATCCAAGTGCTAATTTCCATGAGTGACAAATGGAAATTTGTAATGGCAAGCACTCTCTCCATAAGGATGTTTTTCTATTCTCCAACCAATAAAAAGTGAACTCCCATCAGTCAGATGACTCTTGGTTGATATAGATATGTTCATAACAACTAAGGAATTCTGTAAACGATAGCTTATAGTAGATGTGACTCTAAAATTCAACTAGCATCATCTATGGAATGGACTGTGTTAAAAATCAACTAAACTAGAAAGAATATTCAAACATAGTATCAACTGAGCATGTTTAACATCTTTGCTTTTCATTAATAAAGACTCCATCTATAAACAATCTCTCTTTCTCCATAGTAATGTTATTAATGTTGAGTGCTCATTACAGCTGTTCAAACACTGGATGTCGGCCAAATGACCCATGCTCTAGGAAAACATGACGATCTACTCTAGCAGCATGTGCTAAAGTAATGTGAAAGGGAGCATAATAACGTTTGTCATAACTCATAGGACACCGAGAGAGACCTTCAAACCCAAACACTGTGTATGAATGTTTCTGTGTAGGACACAAACCAAAACAGGCAGCTGTCACACCAGGCCAGCAAGGACAGGAGCAGGTCCAGGGACTGAGGCCCTCCTCAAAGTGTTCGTTTCATCTGTTGAGGAGGTCCAGAGATCAGAGGGACAGAGAGGGGTAGGCAAGAGGGGAAAGTCTCTTATGGGGTCGATGTCAGGGGCCAAAAATAGCGGAGAACGCCTCTCTCTCAGCCTCTATTCCTCTGTGACTCATCTGGAGTGCGGTAATTAGCAAGAGACGGTTCGCCACCATCGTGGCTTGAACCACACAGTGCATGGTGGTGACAAGGCCCAAAACAAATGCTCCTTAAAGAGGGACAGGATGGCAGGGAGGGTGGTTGAGAAGGGGAGAGCAGGACCGTGAGGCTATGTCACACTTGGAACCAATTGGTATTACCAAATCCTTCCAAGGACCAGGAGGAAGTGAAAAGGAGGGAGGCGGAAACCGCAGCGATTAGAGGTGAGGCAGAGAAAAAGAGGAGACGGACAAGAGCTGTCTCATTGCGTGCATTCTCATTCCTTACTCATTTTCTCCCCTGGATTTTCCACCTGGATAGAGTTGAAAAGTGGAACTCCTTACTTTTGGTGCTTTTTCTCTCGATGGCACGCACTAATGGAGGTCTGCTCAGCAAATAACCCTGGTGCTATACCAGGAGAAATCCCCAGTTGACTATAATGGGCTCCACAGGCCCCTTAAATTACTCTGCCTGCACATCAATTAATTCACCTTCATTTTCTAAGCAAACAAAATTGTCCATTCACATATCATTGCAGTCCTGCTGAGCAAATACATGCCTTCATCATCTCCGTATGTTTTGGGTCAATGTTTTCTTTGCATTTTAAGTCATATTGATTTATGTCTGGACCTCGCAGAGTATGTGAGTGTGATAGGAACAAAAAAAGAGATACAGCAAGAAGAGAGAGAGGCAGACAGAAAGAAGGTATGTGTGTGTCACTATGTGTACATTCGTGCGTTTACTGTATACCTATGAGATGCTACTGGAAATAAACCATTAAACCTTACATACCTCGCCATATAAAAAACACATAATATGTTTTGTGGGAGGGTTTGTTGGGGATCAAAGTAAGAGCAGTAGATATGAGTTTCTGTTCCTGGCTAGTCGAGGAGGGGGGTTGTCATACCAGACATGGTGAGCACATACATTTCCTTGGGCCCTGGGCGTGTGCTGAGGTTCTGCTGGGTGGACTCATTACTCACTGTGAGCCCTGAGCTCGGGGTTTGATGGAGAAGCCTGTGTCACACCCACTATGCACTGACCGTTGTGTAATCCCTCCTGGGGTTGTGGAATGAGCTTATAATGATGACTGGTTTGATACGGCTTCACCCTCTGACACACATGCAGAGACGCTCGGGAGGCATCCATGAAAACACAGACTAAAACCTGCTGTGATGTAAGTGTTACTACCCTGCGAGAGCTTCTGTCCATAGCAGAAAGCACTTACTAGAGGCTTCCAAGCACAAACAAATTGAATTTTAAAGCATTGAAAATGGTGAAATTTTCTGGTGAAAAGTTCAGTTAATTTCAATGGAAAACAGTTATACGTGGATTTGCTCGCAGGGGTGAAGTAAATTTGACTCGCAAGCTTAACAGTCTGAGTTTGAGGGTACCCTCTGTACCCTGAAGAGTCCAGAATGGAGGAAGCTTTCATAGCTTGTTCGCTGTGTGATCTTTTTTATGAATGGAGACCAAAACCAAAAAGTTGAGAGGAAATTTGGAATATTGGATTTAAATTAATTGGATGGCCAGAAATATGACTCCAAAATAAATGCTATTGTTGGTCCATGTATGCTGGATGGGTAAAGAGGCAAATTTTTATATGGCAATAATAGGTCAGATGTTGGGTTTTTAGATTATTCACCTGCCCCCATGTGGCGAAATCAGTGAGTGCAGCTTTCACAGAGGTCCCCTCAGTGATGACTGAAAGTGCAATTGTCAGGTCAGCAATGACTTACAGTAAGTTAATTCTTGGTTAAACACTTATTGAATGTTTCTTTGAAAACCATATAAACAGTCATGGTGTGAGAACTGTATTGCTGATAGATGGTTGCGGAGCTATTGGTTATAACACCCTGTATTTTGGTTCAGTTTGAGAATTATGCAAAACAATTAAAACCAGCGACTTACTTAAGAATGAACTTACTTTGAATCCTTAAGGTCATGGCATTACGAATGCTGAAAACAAAATAAACATACAAAATAAACCCAGCTACATAGTCAGTAAATCGTTGACTTGCACTGAACAACATCAATTAACCCTTCGTTAAGCCCTGCCCCCGTTAGTTACTGTTGCTAAGTCCAACAAACTGTCGGCGCTGCCACTATCTATTACTGCACTCCCAATATTGCCAAATTTGCTGGAAAAAGCGATCTCAGAAAGAAGCAGACAGTTTATCCGTTGCATTCATACATTCATACGTTTGAAGGTTGTATTTAGGCTGTCAAACTGACTCAAACGTACGTGAAAAAAATGAAAGATAGAAGCTAAAGCCTACTGATCACACAGTACAAGTGAACCACCGCATCCCCCGACGATTGAGAGAACAGACAACTATATTAAGGATCAACACTGTTCTTGTAAAGCTGGGTAGGTCTCTAATCATTATTACAATCATTAAAAAGCAGAACAGTAGGGCTTTATTACATTACAGTCAGTATGAAGTTAGCTAGCGTTAGCTAACTAACATTACATTAGAACGATCCGCAGCCGACATTTTTCTGAATTTATTTCAGATTTTGGAAAGAGAATAAATCGTACTTCTCCTTTCAATCTCTCTGGGCCCAGGAACAGCGTTTGACCATATCTAAGAAAAATAGAGCCAAAAAAAGCTATAAAACGACTCTTTTTGCATTAGAGTCAATGGAGCGCAACCAGAAAGTGTCGGACCTCAGTTAGAGCGAGTCCTATACTGCGCTGACATTTTGATTTGTCATAGTAACAAAAGCATAGGTGTTATTTAAAGTAACAATGGTTCTGTTGTATTCAAGTGTCTCAGTAAGGCATGACAGTGAGCCAACTTGCACAATACCAGGACACTAAAACTGAAGCAGCTACATGGAACTCAGCCATCATAAATTGTATTATTTACATGTGTGCTTTTCACAAAGGGACATTTCTGTGTCAATCGTCTTCAGTCAAAAGGCCTATCAGCATTCATTTATATATTCCACTTGTAGCACCTATCAGCTGCCATAAAATATCGTTGTTCACAGATTCATACATTGCCTCTCTTTGAAATATGCAGGGCCATTTTCATTTTGAAAAAGCAAGATGAATCAAGCTAACCTGTTTTAAAACGAGGATTGGTATAGCTCCCTGACCTGTTCACAGTCTGGCAGCACAATTAGGCTCACCCCCGTGATTTTGTCTCTTTATCAAGAATGTTCACAAATCCCTCTGAATGACATCATCTTGTTCTGGGGAGTTGTAGCCAAACAGACAGAGAGAGAAGCAGCACCAAGCGTAGCATCCAGATCCAAGCCCTCAGCAGTCACTTTCTTGAGCCAGCAGACCTGGACACCAGCAGAGAAAAATATGCCAAATACCTCCCCCACCACCACCTATTATTTCTGCCCCTCTCTCTGTTCTTGAAAGCTTGGTTACATCATCCTCAGTGTCCACATTTCAATAATGCCTCTGAAATCTCCCACTGGCTACAAGACTCAGGGAGGGGGGGGCTGAGATGGAGAAAGAATAATAGCAGAATGCGGGATAAAGAATAACAACACGCATGCAGGAATCACTGAGAATTTGCTGAAAGACAGGAGTTTAAAACATTTGAAACATGCCAATCGGATGTAGCTTTCTGTCTGTCCTCTTCTTCCCTCGTAATCCCCCCAAGTAGATGTGTAGTGGTAAGCGTTTGTATTGACTCAGGCCGGTCAGCCAAGCTCTCTTTTCAACCCCCCCCCCCCCCACACACACACACACACACACACACACACATACACACCATTTAGCCAGTGGGGGGGCTCTGAGCTCCACGCAGGCCCAGCCATAGCAGACATTTTTGTGGTGAAATCATTAAACCCACGTGCAGCTCTCTCTCTGTGGTCACTGGGGGTCGTGCTCCTCTGCCTTTAGCTGAATAAATCATAAAGTTTGCCGGGGGACCACACAAGAAGCCAGCCCAGTGCAGCCAGCCCATCCAGTCTATGCAGCCAGCGCAAAACACATGCACACGCACAGCCCTTGCACAGACCTTGTTATTTTTCAGAAAAACACCAGCAGTGAGACGGAGACAGAGGAATTGGGACAGAAGGAGGCGAGGAGGCAAAACTGCAATGGCACAAAAGAGAGAGAGGACATCGCATAGGAAATAATGCCAAAGAGATGATAAAATGTATAAAATTAACATGGAATGAGCAGGTCTGCGTCTTTCAAAACAGAAAAGAAAGAACAGGCACAGCTTGGTAGAAAAGGTTGAAACAGTGAGGGGAAAAGTGATGCTAAAGCACAAAAAACACAGAAGAATCTGAAAAAGATGTCAACAACATTTGTTAGTAACATCAGTTTGGATAGAATTGAAAAAACACATATTTTTCTAACCGGGCTCAGGAGCATCATAAAGGAGAGAGATCCTCTCCGTCTCTCTCTGGATGACCTCGCCAGACTGATCCTTCAGACAAGACCTGACTACTAGAGGAAGAGGCACTGTCCTGTCTGAGGATCACATACTGTCTGGAGAGCAGTTAAACAGGGTCGGCTGAGAATGTCAGTGTGACTGTGCGTCTGTCTGTATTTGTGAGATGCACCAATTGATACTATAAAATACTAGAACAGATCACTATTAAAACTCTCACTGTGATTTTAAAGAGGGAAAAGCTTCTGTTTGTGGACATTTCAGAGTCAAATTTCCACGTTAATTTGTACACCAGAAGAACATCCTTGGAAGCCTTTGTTCCAGTGAGGGAAGAAGAAGTATTCAGATCTTTTACTTAAACTCTCAGTTCCCCTCAGCTCTACAGAACTTTTCAGCATCTTTTAGCTCATTGTTTTGGTTGTTTCAGCAAAGCTCTGCATTAACCTATGCTACCTTCCAAGCATCAATAGCAGACAAAGGTAAAAAAAAAATGCTAAAAAGCGTTTCCCTCAGGAGTTTGTGAAGATCAAACAGAGCTAAAAGGAGAAGGTGAATGACTTGAATTAATCAGGCAGCCAGAGACATGACTCAATGCAAACGTTAGGCTCTGTCTGCTGGATGTCTAAATAGACACCTGTTTGCTAACACGTTAGCCATAACATTTTGTTAAGGTGATAATGTTTTATGCTGTGTTTACAGCTTGTTGCGCTGCCCCAAGTGGCCCAAATCAGTTAGTGATGGTTTAAAGTACATTACATTTACATTTACTCATTTGGCGCTTTTATCCAAAGCGACTTACATTTGAGAAACAACATACAAGCATCAACAAAGCATCAAATACAGTACGAGACCTACAACTGACAATACATACATAAAAAGCAGCAATAAATACTAGTAAGTGCTAATAGCACATATCGCATCAATGGGGTAAATACCTAGGGAAAGAAGTAAGAGTTAACAAAAAAGTGCAATCAATACAAGATATTTGTAAGGGGATAGAAGAAGAGCACAGGAAGTGCGTGTTAGAGGTTAGGAGTTAGAGGTGTTATAAGAGGAAGTGTTCTCAGAAGAGATGAGTTTTCAAGAGCTTCTTGAAGTTAGAGAGGGATGCCCCTGCTCTTTGACAGCTTTATGTTATTGCACAAAATGTATACTTAACCCTTTATTTATGATGCTTTAACATGTAAACAGAATTATAATGTTGTACGTGGTCATGAGACGGCAAATAAGAACTACTTCATAAAATGTGGGTTGTTTAAGCAATGGCATATTGATGATGGCTGTAGGTTTTGTATATCATTTCTTAATCTACAGGTTACAGCTGTTAAGCAGTCTAATAAAAGGTAAAATATAGCAGAAAATGGAAGTACAATGATAAAGTACCTCATAATTGTAGGTAAGCAAAGTAGATTGTACTTAGATTCCACCACTGCTTTGCTCAAAATGTAGGATTTATACCCTATATTTACTCCAGTGCCCCATCAGCGGACCCGCTCTCACATAAAAGTAATTCACTTACCTTTCCAACAATAATTTTTTGATGTTTTGTAGTGACTTTTTCCACCTTAACTTCAACACATCAACAAATCTAATCCACCAAACCACTGGCATCAAATTCTGTTTTTTAAACCCTGCTGTCCTGCTCTGTTTTTGCTCTTTCTTCACCTCCATCAAGTCTCTGTCACCTGACTAAAAGGTGGGGGTCGTCACGCGTGTCATGGTGAGAAATGTAAATGACAGAGCAGTCTGGAGAAAAAGGAGAGGGTGAGGGTGGAGGTTGAAACTCTACTCTCACCGTTAACGGAGGCCATAGCACCTCTCGACCCCAGGCCACACATTTCTGAGTGAACTTTGGCCCTGGACCACACCAGTGGTGCTGGGTACCTCCTCGAGTCACACACACACACACAATATATACCTCAGACCCCTCTGGCTTGCAAGCAGGCAGCCATTACCTGAAGATTGTATCAGTGTCAGTTTGTGGGGGATTCTTGCTCCCTGGGGTAAAGCACAGAGGGCAGGCGCCTGATCTCTCTGTGAAATGTTAATGTGGAACAAAACAGGCTGAGTGTAGCAATATGTGGAGCCTTGCTCATTGGTTAAGAAACTCTATCCCCTTTAACATCAACTGGCATGAGACCAAGCCCAAAACAAATCAGACAGCTTTGAGTGCTTTGCAAAGGTTTTTAAGCACACATTGATGGTTCTACATTTGGATCACTAAGGCATGCTTTACAGTATATCAGTGTTCTGCCTTCATTAGGCTGAGATAAAAATCTCCCACTCGAGCTACAGTAAGAGTGTTCATTAGCACTGGTATTTCAATTTTGAAACAGTAAATTGGCCAAGGAATGCAGCTTGTTCCTTATCGAAGTCTAGAACCAAGGGATCTGGAAATGCCTTGCTTTGTTGAGCGTTTAGTTTATCTGTCCTGTAATTGCACATTGTAAAACTGTCTTTCTGGGCTTCTTGCTACCCAGTGGCAATGTAACCATCTGGCCCTCGCAAAGATCTGAGCAGGAAGTTATGTGAGACGTAAGAGGATAGGAACTCTGATAATGGATATTTAGCCTCACATAAAGTTGGCTGATTCTCCGGCAATTCCCATCATTGTCTAGAGTACCTGTCACCGCGTGTTTGACGACCTTGCCAAAGTCGTCAAACTTAACAGTGCCTCTCTGCGCTAAGATGCTCAACAAAACTTTAACAAGCTTTTCATGTTTTTTTTGCATGATGCACTGGTACAGGTGGAAAGCATGCTGACCACTATGTTACTCGACCTTGTATAAATGGTTCATTGAATCAGAAATTCTGGCATCTTTTTTACCTAAGTGCAGGTGGATGGAGCACACAGCCAAGTCTTTGTGCACACTAGCATTGCAATTTCACTATGGGGAGCACCTGCTATATTTCTACACAAATATGTCTGTATTATGAGTTTATGTGTCAACTGCATGACATGGTAAAAAAATCACTATTTTACTTTTATATTGCTGGTATCTTGTTATTTCACAGCTTGTAAGGATATCAAGACACGTGTTCTTTGACTGTCTGCATCATCCATTAACAATAAATCACTCTGTTAACATATATGAGCAGGTGGCTTACAGCCTCTTACCAACCAAGTCACACAGTCCAATTGTAAAGGATGAAAGTGGTGCCCTGCTTCTCTACCTAGCCAGGGGTGAAGTATTTCAGAAAGCTGGAGACAGACACAGAGATATTAAGACAAGGAGGTCCGAGGAGAGTTACCCCTCTCAGGGCACCCCCTTGCACAGATCCCTCTTTATGCTCCTGTTTATTATGCTCCCAAGTAATCCATGCCTTGTGCACTACACCAGAGCTGCCATATGTCAACATCTTGCTGGTGGTTTGCAGGGTTCCAAACAACAGATAGGGTGCACTGAACCTACGATGTAAACTTTATAAAACACATTCAGCAGAACTATAATTATTTACAAAACCAGAGCATGGGAATATTTTTAGTAGGGGTAGGGGGATTTTTTTTTGACATAACACAAGTTTGTTGCCCGCTGCCTTTGTGTTAAAAAGTTTATTAAGATTATTTTACAAGCACCTTGTTGTGGTGACATTTTGAAAGCAACTGGCTAGTTTGAAATCAAAGTGCTTATTACTTAAGGAGTAGAGAATGCTGTCGTTATGTATTGGTGTTAATTTGCTCACCTTTTCCCAGAATGGCTAACACACAGATTGTGTGTGTCAACATTCACCTTCAGTGTTTAGTGCCTTAACGGTCTAATGGGGTTCTGCAAAATTTAGTCCACCTTTCCGTAGAGCAGGTGGGGCAAAACGGGTGGGGAGAAGGGTTGTTGGTGAGAGGGGTTATTTTTGTGAGCACCCCTACAATGCTCCACCTGTGCCTCAGCCATCCCCAGAGGGACCACCCACTTAGGAGGAGAGAGGGCAGTCGAGAATCCCTAACCTCTTTGGGTGGGCAATAAGGCCTGCACTGAAGTAGAGTGTTTGAGACAACTGAAAGACTCGGGAAGAACGACTCTCGGGGAATACTATCACACCACCAGCGAAGAATAGCAAGTGCTGGTGTGAATTAAAGAGGTGCTACATCAGGGCAGCCTGTGTGTGTGTGTGTGTGTGTGTGTGTGTGTGTGTGTGTGTGTGTGTGTGTGTGTGTGTGTGTAGTCACACATGCATATCCATATGTTGTGGGTGAGTGTGTGTGAAGCTGATTAAGAATTAGAAAGACTGAAGACTTTATTTATCGGCCTAGGCAATTACATCATGGATTTAAAAAACCTGTGTTAAATTCATCACAAACTAGATGCAAGACACCATGATATGAATATCAAACTTTCACAAATTCCAGGCACTACTCTGAGCCATCTCATCACCACTTTCAGGTGAATTTCATGCAGATAACCATAAACATTAGTAACTGTCAATTGTGAAATGAGCATGAAACAGTACACCAGATGAGTAGCAGGATCCACAGAAGACACATTGAGGTCTCAAAGGTCAAAGACACGCTTCACTATAACTGACAATTCTGAACATGTTTGGTGCAGAGAGAATCCTACAGTAACATCAAACACCGGGAAAAAAAAAGATACAAATAGTCCAGAACTTTATTCTTATATCATGGACAAAGTCTGATATGTTACATTTTCTTACGATTTTACAATGAAAATAATTCAAGATTATAGAACCATTGTGATGAACTTTTATTCTGATGCACTGTCTGCTCTGACCAGCTTCTATTGCTCTTAAACAAAAAATCAGGGTAGTGACAAAAAACACATTTTATAGTAACTGGACCTTTTGGTCAGGTCACCTTTCCATCTAAACATGCATTTAAACTGTTTGTCTGTGTAGGAATATGTCCACACACAGATCCTGCTTTGCCCATCTGTGTCCATTAGTCCTACCCGAGTGTTTTGCTGTTTTCCTCGGTTGGCTAGATATGGCACCAAACATTAAAGAGGTCTGGCCTGATGTAAGAGGCATAAACCTCCTTATCTGTGAGTGTAAAGCTCAAGGTCAGTTTTTATTAAGGAATTTTTTGACCCTGGGGATTTAAGGCATCAATGTGCTTCAGCATTGTGCTTTAACTTTTGTATCAGGGATCCCTGTTTGACCAATTATTGCATCTTGCTCCTCTCTTTTCAGTCCCTCCTTCCAGTGTGGCAGTAAGATAAACACTTTGCTGTCTGACATGGTGGGAGGACACACTTTTCAAGCATACCCTGGCTTTTAGGCTTCATTCCATGACAATTCTGAAGAAAAGTCCACTTTAACAAAATAAAGAGAACATTAAAAAATACACATTTATGAATAACACATGTCTGCATCAATCACTGCTTGGGAACCAATGATCCGGCATGAATGACATACAGCATAGTGTAAATTACAACATTATAGGTAATCCTGGCTGAAAGCAAGTTTAAATTATACATAATGGTGAGGTGCAAGGATGAGTGTCTGGTTGTGTTTGCATGCATCTTTGCTTATAGTATGTGAGTGATTGATGGCTGAGGAAAGAGGTAAAGGCCTCCTCCCCGGTGGTCTGGTTGGGCTCTTAGCCACTGTGCAATGATCGCTGCGGCTGCTATCACTGACACATCACCACATCATTGACACTAAACCGACAGCCAATCTTCCGTTGGCCCATTGCCTTTGGCACCGTCTGTGCTGGAGCTGTTTGGATTATCACCCTGCTTCATATGAAGACGGAACAGTAATGCAGAGGAACACTGTATCCACAAACTACAAGATAAAGTTTGTGTTTGTCTATCTATTGTCAGGCTGACTGATTTTTCCTTCTTTTTTTTTTTTGAACCCTTGTGCATACTGCTGCACAGGCCAACCCTGCGGTACACGGTAAGTGGCAAACACAGGGAGGATAAAACAGCTCAGGAACACTATCCCATGTTCAAATAAACAGAGGTGGGTGGTGTCTGAAGGACAAACACACATTCATTAGGTGTTGGGTGCCTCCAGAGCCGTAGTGTTTGCGCAGTGCCACACACATGTACACACAAACACATGCATAGTCTCCCTTACGCTCTCCGTTTTATCGCTCATTCTCTCTTTCCTCAGACGCACACACTCACAGATACCAACCGAATTAGACATTAAACAGCTCCACTGACCCTTAGCTTCTCTGGGATTTGGAGTTTACACCCTGACATGGGCCGCCCATTCCTGTTTACCCGAGAAACCTGACTGATGGATTGTATTGTTTGGCCTTTTGGCAGCGATAAATTGGCTCTGTTGTATAGGTTAAAGCTTGGGATATATTCTGCAGACCCGAAACATGCCACGCATGGCCTCTGGGTCAATAACAGTCATATCAGTCCGGGCCCCTAAATGGTAAAAGGGTCAGGAGGGGACGTCAGTGGCTTGCTAACGAATCGGTCGGTGGCGATGACTTCACCATCTTACACCCCCCGTCTCCTTACTCCTGAACCAGAGACGCAAGCTCAGCCAAGTATGCCTTCTAAACCCCCCAGCACCCAGTAAATATTTAGCCAGGACTCCACACTGGACACACAGCCAGTCCAAACAACCTGCTACACAATTAATTGGCATAATCTGTATACTGCACTGCCTCCTTTATGTATCCAGTGTCAATATAGTATTTGGCTTTAAAACGCTGTGTGATATTTTGTTAACTTGAAATGTCAAATTGTACTGACTGTGTACTGACTGCTATTCTGAAACACAAGAAGAAAACGTCCATTTCAAGCTGTAAAGGCAATGCTATAATAATGTCCGGGCTCTCATCAGCAACATAGTACCACAAAACACAACAATTCTACAATTTTGCATAAAAACAAGTTGAATACACGTAAGACGTTCAAACAGAGAGAAGGTGACTGCAAACCACCATCACAGCTGCAGCACAAGACTGTGTCTAAATGTATGTATAATTTTTTATAATTTGCATAACACAATGCAGCATAAAATCTGACATAGACACATTTGTTTAAATCAAGATTGCACACGCTTTACAAAAATCCAATGCAATCCATTGGCAGTTCAAAGTGTGAAGGATATCCTTTAGACTGTAGGTTATGATGGAAATAATTTAGTCATGTGGATCTACAAGAGTCGTAAATGACTAAGCCACTGGTTGCTAGGCATTCAACAAAGACAGGTACAAACACACGACACCTCTTGTTTGGCCACTGGTGAGTTTCACACTTGGATAAAAATATGGCTTCCTCTCCTCTGCCGGTTGCTAATGAGGCTGCAGTACAGTGATTTAAGGATGTCCACTATTTGTAGTTGATCTTGGAGGCCACGCCATTTTCAATAAGTGTGATGATCAGGTCAGCAGCAGTGATCGTCAGCACGGAGCTTACAGAAATGAGCATGAGTATTCCAACATGATATTAGTTGTAAACTGGGGACTGTTGATACCCATACTGCCAAATAAAATGTCACCAGATAATGCTGCATTGTTTGTGGTCGCCATTCAAAGTTAGCTAGATAGACAA
>NW_024042759.1:0-2962 GCF_014851395.1 Micropterus salmoides | reverse complement strand
ACACTAAAAACACATCCTAGATCTGAATGAATGAGATAATCTCATTAAATCCTCCTTTCTTTACATAGTTGAATGTGCTGACAACAAAATCACACAAAAATGATCAATGGAAATCAAATTTATCAACCCATGGACGTCTGGATTTGGTGTCACACTCAAAATCAAAGTGGAAAACCACACTACAGGCCGATCCAACTTTGATGTAATGTCCTTAAAACAAGTCAAAATGAGGCTCAGTAGTGTGTGTGGCCTCAACGTGCCTGTATGACCTCCCTACAACGCCTGGGCATGCTCCTGATGAGGTGGCGGATGGTCTCCTGAGGGATCTCCTCCCAGACCTGGACTAAAGCATCCGCCAACTCCTGGACAGTCTGTGGTGCAACGTGGCGTTGGTGGATGGAGCGAGACATGTCCCAGATGTGCTCAATTGGATTCAGGTCTGGGGAACGGGCGGGCCAGTCCATAGCATCAATGCCTTCCTCTTGCAGGAACTGCTGACACACTCCAGCCACATGAATTTCCACCTGTCTATTCCATTTGCACAACAGCATGTGAAATTTGTTTGTTAATCAGTGTTGCTTCCTAAGTGGACAGTTTGATTTCACAGGAGTGTGACTGACTTGGAGTTACATTGTGTTGTTTAAGTGTTCCCTTTATTTTTTTTGAGCAGTGTATAATAAATGGAAAAAAGAAGCAGAAAATGAATAGCACATGGATTGGTTCTCAACTATCCAGTGGCTCCCCAGTAAATTGCCTGTGAATTAATCTAATTAAGAAACCCACAGTATGACTCAGTGTGCTGTCACTGAAGCAAACACATCTTCCACAGTTTGTAGCAGTGTCAAGTCTTGAGAAATAAGATTTGCAAGACATTTTGAAATTTTGGAAGACATAGGCCATGACAGAAAAAGAGTAAACAAGTTAAATGATGAACAGATTAAAAGTGATTTAAAGTGGGGTCAAATTGAGTCAAATCCTATGCACTATCCTCCTTACAGTCCGTTAGCAGTCTGTTCAGTGTGTGCGCTGAAAAAATACAAATCCAGTGTTCATACACAGCCCTGGCCCTGTAAATGGGAAACAAACAAAGAGGCTTGGACCATACGACCACACAACAATATTCCAGCCATTCCAGGTACACTTCAACTGTGACAGACGGAATTTAAAACATAAATCCAGAAAATCACATTGTATGATTTTTAAATAATTAATTTGCATTTTATTGCATGACAGAAGTATTTGATCACTTACCAACCAGTAAGAATTCCAGCTCTCACAGACCTGTAGTTCTTCTTTAAGAAGCCCTCCTGTTGTCCACTCATTAACTATATTAACTGCACCTGTTTGAACTCGTTACCTGTATAAAAGACACCTGTCCACACACTCAAACAGACTCCAACCTCTCCACAATGGCCAAGACCAGAGAGCTGTATAAGGACATCAGGGATAAAATTGTAGACCTACACAAGGCTGGATGGGCTACAGGACAATAGGCAAGCAGCTTGGTAAGAAGGCAACAACTGTGGTGCAATTATTAGAAAATGGAAGGTCAAGATGACAGTCAATCTCCCTCAGTCTAGGGCTAAGATCTCACCTCGTGGGGCATCAGTGATCATGAGGAAGGTGAGGGATCAGCCCAGAACTACACGGCAGGACCTGGTCATTGACTTGAAGAGAGCTGGGACCACAGTCTCAAAGAAAACCATTAGTAACACACTACGCCGTCATGGATTAAAATCCTGCAGCACACGCAAGGTCCCCCTGCTTAAGCCAGCGCATGTCCAGGCCCGTCTGAAGTTTGCCAATGACAATCATGTGGTCTGATGAGACAAAAGAGCTTTATGGTCTAAACTCCACTCGCCGTGTTTGGAGGAAGAAGAAGGATGAGTACAACCCCAAGAACACCATCCCAACCGTGAAGCATGGAGGTGGAAAAATAATTCTTTGGGGATGCTTTTCTGCAAAGGGGACAGGACGACTGCACCGTATTGAGGGGAAGATGGATGTCTCCAGACCTGAACCCAATAGAAAATCTTTGGAGGGAGCTGAAAGTCCGTATTGTCCAGTGTCAGCCCTGGAGAAGTTCTGTATGGAGGACTGGGACAAAATCCCTGCTGCAGTGTGTGTAAAACCTGGTCAAGAACTACAGGAAACATATGATCTCTGTAATTGCAAACAAAGGTTTCTATACCAAATATTAAGTTCTGCTTTTCTGATGTATCAAATACATGTCATGCAATAAAATGCAAATTAATGTTTAAAAATCATACAATGTGATTTTCTGGATTTGTTTTAGATTCCGTCCCTCACAGTTGAAGTGTACCTATGATTAAAAATTAATGACCCCTAAAGTTTAGAAAGAAGACGTCAGTCAATCGTTGTTCCTCCTCCTCTGCCCTCTGCTGCTGGTAGGGAGGAGCTGGTTTCTCTCAAGCAGCTGAGATTGTCATTTAATTTTGTCAAATTTGACATAAAAAATGTAAATTGCAAAGCATATGGTGATCACTGGTGCTTTGTGTAGTGGTGGAAGAAGTATTCAGATCTTTTACTCACTAGTACTTTCTTTAGTAAAATTACCCCACTGCAAGTAAAACCCCTGCTTTCAAAATATCCCTTAAGCAGAAGTACAGAAACATTAGCAGCAAAATGTACTTCAAGTATCAAAAGTAAAAGTACTCATTAGGCAGCAGAATGGTCCCTGTCAAGAGTGAAATGTTGTTATTGGATTATTTTTATGGATGCACTGTGCATGCAGCATTTTACTTACTTAATTTATGGTTTAGTAGTACCAATGCATCATATTTTATAAACAGCTGCGGTGGATGAGACAGAGCAGATGCAAATGTCGTTCTATACACGTTCCTGCATATTCTACTGACGTTGTACCAGCCTTTTACTAGTACTGCGTGTTTGCAGCACTTACTTACAGTAACGAGAGTAGTTATGGTTAACTTGTGTAATC
>NW_024042758.1:0-9125 GCF_014851395.1 Micropterus salmoides | reverse complement strand
TGCATTGCATTTTCACTGACCAGCTCTCTAGAGCCAGCTGCAATAACAATGGCTACATGTCAAGTTACAGGTTGTTAAATTCCTAAAAAAAGGCTAAAATGTGAAGAGGGTTCTAACTGAAATAAAGTAATTTAAATGCAATGCAGATGTCGATTTGAAATGTCACAATAAACAGTTTGTGTGTGTTCGTCAGCTGGGGTTAAATGAACAAGCAGGATTCTCAACTGTAAAAAAACAAAAAACAAAAAAAAACACCCAGAAATAAAAGACATGGTTATTCTCTCACTTTGTTTTTAGCTAATGTCAGAAATATTTTATGCATTTCATGCATTTACAAAACAAAGTAAGGCCCTGATAAACAATCATATTCTGCAAGATTTGACAGAAATCCAAGTCACTGCCACTGCCTGGGAATACTCTGTGTTATGTAAGGCGTGACAGAGAGTAAACAGCAGGGATTAAATTGTCTGAGAGTTGCAGTAGTAACAGGGAGGTTTTTGGGGTTGACGTAATCTAAATTCAAGTTCTAAATCTTTGTGCTGTAAACTGTTGGTTTGTGGCAGGTCAAGAATCCCCTGTAAACAGAAGCAAACATGTTGGTGACAACTGAAAAGTCTATTCTGTCTGAATGTATTTACTTACATATATTTATCTATGTACTACACTTGCTGTTTCCTGTCTTTTTTCCATTCAATCAGATTTCTCCAGCCCATCAAGCACATTACAGATAGAGCTGAAAATCACTCGAGGTAATCAATCTAGTGTAAGATTTGCTTTCTGGGTGCTCTCTGTCTCCTCCAAGTCAAAAATAACCCTAACTGCCTTAATACTGCAACTAAAACTAGTTGCCACCGACTTGATGTGTTCTTTGAAGCTTGCCCTGCCTTGGTATTAATTCCACAACTCCACAGACTGGAAACTGGACAGATGAATCCATGGTGTCCTATGATGTGACCTCCTTGTTCACATGGATCCCCACAATGGGCGCAGTAGAAACTGTAAGGGCACGACTGCCTGGAGCAGTGGTGTAAAGCACGCCACCACTGGACACTAGAGCAGTGGAGACATGTTCTCTGGAGTTACCAATCACGTTTCTCTCGATGGAGGGGTCTAGGTTTGGCAGTTGCCAGGAGAACGGTACTTGCTTGACTGCATTGTGTCAAGTGTAAAGTTTGGTGGAGGGGGGATTATGGTACGGGGTTGTTTTGTCAGGGGTTGGGTCTGGCTCCTTAGTTCCAGTGAAAGGAACTGTTAATGCATGCCAAGACATTTTGGACAATTTCCTGCTCTCACCTTTGTGAAAACCTTCCTGTTCTAATATGACTGTGCACCAGTGCACAAAGCAAGGTCTATTAAGACATGGATGAACGTGTTTGGTGTGGAGAACTTGACTGGCCTGCACAGAGTCCTGACCTCAACCCGGTAGAAAACCTTTGGGATGAATTAGAGCGGAGACTGCGAGCCAGGCCTTCACGTCCAAAATCTGCACCTGACCTCACAAATGGACTTCTAGAAGATTGTTAAAAAAATTCCCAGGAACACATTCCTAAACCTTGTGCACAGCCCTCCCAGAAGAGTTGAACTGTTAGAGCTGCATAGAAAAAACTTTTGGTATTAGTGTATTTCCAGCACAACGGTGGATTCTACAGACAGAAGCGTGGCTGTGACCTGGGCTCACCAGTATCTCCTATTGTGGCAAACATCTGCAATGAAGAAGTAGAAAGCAGATCCCTGAACTCCTTCAGAGGAACACCACCGAGTCACTGGTACAGATAAGTAGACAGCACATAAGTCAAAATGAAAACCCAGGAAGTGCAAGCCTTCACAGAACACCTAAACTCTGGACAGCAACATCGCGTTCACACAAGAGGATGTCAGCAGCAGCAGTTTAGCTTTCCTGGACTGTGCCATAGACATTTAAGTGGACAGGAGCCTCCACATTGGAGTATACTGGAAACCCACACATTCAGACCAATCCTTCATTCCCACCACCCACTGGAGAATAAGCTAGAGGCTATCAGAATACTTGACCACAGAGCTAGTAACCTACCAACAAGTGCCAGAGAGAAGGAGGATAAACACCTGAAGGAGGAACTTAAAACTTGTGGATATCCAAACTAGGCCTTTGTGAAAACATCCACAAGATCCAGGAAGAACACCAACAATTCATAGTTTTCAGTCACGTGACATGCGCGGTGACCTGGAGGGCAAAATAACAGACCAACACCGCAACTCCCCCGTAGAGACAACGCAAAAGCAGTCAGATTTTATTTGGATCACCTTTCAAGTTAAGAAAAAGGAAGATATGAACACAAACTGCAAGTGTTGGGCACTTCCGATCCACATAACATTACAGCATCCGCTACCGCATTTCTACCGTTGAAAACCACCAGGTCCCTGCCACCGCTCGACTGCGGTAATGTTTCCTTTTACCTTCTGGGGAATCCCTCACCTAACACAACCCAGGCTTGTCTCCTCCTCGATTAGTGGATCCAAAAGCACAACAACCATCCAGCATTTTGGTAACGCAAAAGTAACAAACTCAAAGTAGCAGTGTATCACTTGCTTCCTGGTTGGCGGGCAGCGGAAAATAACATCTTTTTTTCCCCTCAAAGGGAGCGTTTTCCTTTCAATGTGATGTCCCCTGAAAACTATGAATTGGTTGTGCTCACTTTGTACTAACCGCCTGCATTAAATACATTTGGGAAACATTCTAAAACAACCTTTATTTAATTTCATAGAAATAGCTAGTTGCATTAGCCAAGTTGCTTCGAAAGTAGATCCTTATACAGTTAGCAACAATAGCTAATAGCAATTGCTTCTTTGATTACTTTGGGTCGATCTCAGGGACAATCATGTATTTACTACTGGCTGACATCATTACCATGAACACAAACAATGAAGTTTATTTTTAGTCAATCCCCCATACACCACCCTGCTGCTGGAAACCAAAATGTGGGTTGTGGGGTCTTTTCATGAGGCACATGGATGAAGTACAGATACAGGTATCCTGCTAGAGAGCACAGAGTCACTAGTGGTAGTTCAAACTTCTTTACTGATCGTTACATGGAGTTAACGTGTTACAGGCAGTTACGCTGTACATGAGTAGTAATGGCAACAGTTTCTACAATAAAACACAGAGAAATGCTCCATAACCATCACACCACTTAAATGCTTATTACAGCTTTGGAAAAGTAATAAATAAATGTACAACTATCACCATACTGATTAAATAAAATAAAGATCATCTCAATTCAGTGATAAGATAAACTGTGGCTTACATCAGCTAGGAGCATGAAAACACAGGAGAACTTTAGCTACAGACAACTTAGGCAGAGGTTAATACACCATAACAACCGCTGTGAAAATATAGAGTCTAGCATAAGCCGTTGCCATAATCGCTGTCTATAAGCATAACATGATCCGCCCCGTTCCTTTAGGTGAGGAATTCACAACATTCTGTTAATTTATAGTAATTTGTGCACAAATTATTTATTCACGGGGACAAATAAAGTAATGTGAGTCCACAAATGATCATTTGTATGCATGAAATACAAAAACAAAGCGTCACTGTTCCCTGAACTTTTCTAAAGAAGTAGAGACCTCTATAGCTTCATGCTGAGCTGCAGTTATGGATTCCTTTCCCTCTCATCCCTTACAGACGTGTCAACTAGACTGGCTTTGATCCATAATATCTCTACAGACAGACGTGATGAATGGACTCTCTGAGCCGTAATGGCCGGCAGAGATGCAGAGTGGGAAGATTAGCTGAGCAGTTAAAGCTTCTGTTTCACTGCATCGCCGGACGTTGTAAATGGAGATGGACGATTTATGGCAAAGAAGAGACACAGAGAGAGAGTCTCCATCTTCCCCATTATAACATACTGAGCTGCATTCTGACACAGGACGTGAGAATCCTTCTTCTTGCACACAGGCAAGATATTGGAGACACAGCATGACACCTTTCGTTGGATTTTATAGTTTATATAGCAAAGATTTTTTTCCGAGCATTCCACACTAACGTAAAACATTTAACACGTCACTTCCAGCGGACCAAAGGATTGTTTTTCTCACAAGACCAAGCAGGTATGATGTTTTAAACCTTAAATGTCGAATCTCTTCCAAACTGGCTGTTGGTTCAGTCACTATTCTGGCATAGAGAAATATCATTACATAGTCATTGATTATACATCTTGGTGACCTACGTTATTAAGGTCAGGTTTTCATAATAAGACATGCAGTGATGAACTGTAGCACTGACACTTGTAGATGATTGTACAGTGTATGATAAATGGTGGACCTTTGAACGTACAAAGGTTTTATCACAGACGGGCTGACAGCACAGCAGATACTGTCAAAGATAAGGAACCTACTGTGTCCCTGAAGTCAATTATTCAATTAGTGTGTCGTTATCGCTAGGAATGAGCAAGTACTTGGTTGAAACGAGTATCCGGTACAGATAATGTACTTTTTAAGAGTATGAGCATTAGCAAAGTAAAATGTGTCAATATCTGTTTTTCAATAAACCTTTAAAGTGGTGGTATTATGCTTTTCGGCTTTTTCCCTCTCCTTTATTGAGTTATATATCTTTGTTGTGCATGTAATAGGTTTGCAAAGTGAAAAAAGCCCAAAGGGAGTTCCCATCTCCCTCAGAAAACTCTGCTCTGAACTGCTTGAAAACAGCTTGTTTGTAGTCCAGCCTTTTCCCTTTCATCCCTGTGACAATAATCATAATGCTCGCCAAGCGGGTTGTTCGACACACCTTCAAAAACACTGGTGGAAAAACACTGAGCTGCAGCACATACCTCTCCTCACACTTCCAAACACTAGCTACCCTCCAGGCAGTCAGTGGACATGAAGTTGTTCCTGTGATGTAGAGACAGAGCTCGGTTAAAACTTCATGGATGAAAGATCCTTTTGTTACAGATTAATAACTCACCACTCTGAAACTCTTGCTCCAGTCCTTGTTGCCAAGCTGGTCGGCAACATGTAGCCTACAGCTGAACCAAAGCCGTGTTTACTCACAACCTGCCCATCTCTGCTTCTAATTGGCTAGTAGTCCTTAACTAGGATGTGCAACTCCCAACAAAGATCATTTAGAGACAAGATGTATCACTCCATAGCTAAAACGAAGCCTTCAACACAGGGTATGAAAAGAGGAGCTGCAGCAATTTGCAGTATGACAAAAAATATGGTGTTTTTGAAAATGAAACCATGTAAACCTGTTCTGGTTCTAAATAAGACTTTGAACCTAAAAATGAGCATAATATTTGATCTAATAATCTTTAAAAAAAAATAAAAAGTTCTCTTACAAAATTGTTATCAAAAACATTGCTCTGAAGTTCAATTCTGGGGCTGTTCTATAAATAGTTTTCTAATGAATTTAGCAACTTCTGATCAACCCATTCCAATAGGTGCATTTGAGTTGACTGCGGCTGACGTTTGCTGACTTGATAGTCAAACATGAGCTGCCAGGGATTGCAGAGGCAGGGTATAAAAAAGCTGCCGTAAAGTAGGACACACTACTTCCCATAGTGTGCCTTTGCAAATGCCGCAAGATCAGGCAAAAGGTTATTCCCACTCGAGTCCAGCCGGAGAAAAGCAACTGCGGTTGCCAGACTAGGAAAACTGACTGAATGTTATTTCAATATTCAAAGAACAAATACTATAACTGGCTAAAATTCTCAACAGACCTTGTGGTGGGATTGCTGCTGTTTCCAAGGTGAATGATTGATTGATTTGATTGAGAATGATTTTGATGTTTAATAGTAATATTTATATTTTAGGCCCAGTCCTGTCACAAACCCACAGTATGGATGTGTAAAATACACAAACCTAGACTGAATCCGTGCTGAATGAAATCAAAGCACAAGTTTCATGTTGGGTTTTCTGGAAAGAATTTGTTTATAACCATTTAACCTAAATGGTTAAAGGTGCATTAAAGTGTTAAATTGGTGTATGCAGGTTCACATCTTTAAATCTGCATTATTAGATATTTTTTCTTGGCCTGGTGGAGCTACAGAGATTCCTCCTTGGAGAATACATTAGATGCATATTTCTGTGCTGCTCCGGTGCTTAATGGGGCTTGATGATAGTAATGCTTCATCTCAAGGTGGACCTGCATTTTCCAGTCAGTACAAACAGGCTCACTGTATGACCTTCTCTCTTCACGACAACATAGTGCTTTATTCACTGAGGTTTGGATATGCATCACTGAACATTGTTTGCAGTGAATAAGGCATTAGTAATACAAACAAATTGGTCACAGATCATGTAGAAGAAGATGGGAAACAGGTTATTTGTTGTCCTCAGAAAACAGAAGGCATTTATAATGACACTATTCATTTCCAATGGGACATCCCAGCGATCAATACCCTTTATTCTCATGAATTGAGCTGCCCATCCTTCATCCAGGCTCATGCTTTTCAGAGGGTGATCAATGCAGAACCGTTATTAACAATGACATTTTAGGTATCTGGTCAGTGGAGCTGGATGTTTCAAACTGAAGCTCCTGTGTTTGATCCTAGGCAGTTTGCTTTCAGCTTTGACAGCAACTCACACACTAAAAACATGGACGAAAGTACAAAGTAACTATGGTATTCTGTCCATAGAGATATTATTTGTATCGAAGAAAGTAATTTATTTGTATTTTTAAGAGTGTTAATGAAAATTCAACAGTCTTTTGTAGGACCAAAGGCTGAGTTATAATGTAAGTTTATGATTAAACCTTAATATTTGATTCAAATGACGCTGTCGTCCATTAATGTCTCTAATATGCAACAAAATATAAATTTTGAAAGAAATAATTAATTTTTTAGCAACAAGGGGGAAATAATCTGCATGTTGTTGTCAAATTTGATATTTTCGTTTAAGGAAGCTTTGTGACGTAACGACTAACGTAGCATATAGGGCTAGCTGGTAGGGTTGCCACCTGTCCAGTAAAATATGGTCCTGTATTTTGTATTTAAAAGTAGCTCCACCCCCACTCTTTGGGGCCCACGATGGTTATTGCCCCTTACATTTCTACATTAACCCCTTAACGCTGATTGTTGCAAATTCGCATCACACTCTTCCTTACAGACTGCAGCTGAAATAGTGCATGCACTCCGCCAATGCCTGTTTGTGCATATTCGATATGTACCTAGGAACCTTTTGCAAGCACTGGTTTCTCCACTTAATTACAGCGTCAGCTTGAAAGCAAATAAATTAGAAATAATACATTTTTCGATAAATAAATTCAGGTGCAAAGGGGTTAAAGGTGAAAACTCTGCTAGTGGTGAACTGCATTAGCTGTCAAGCTAACCAATATCTTGCTAGCTAGCTTGCTAGCACTAGTTTCTCTGTGCTGTTCTGTTTACTCCCCAATGACTTTTGTTCACCTCTGTACACCATTGTGTTTATCTATTGTCTGCTATGTAGCAGAAGAAAGTTACAAAACTCAATTTCACTCTATAACTTATTGTGACAATAAACCTACCCTACCTATAAAGTTATTAAAGAGGGATGCTCTCCAAGCTAACGGGCTTGCTAACTGGCCATTAGCAAGCTTGTTAGCTCCTTTACGGTTCAAACCACCTGCTGGCCTGCATGATGGACCTGCAGGATTTATACACTTTGAATGTTATGTTTAGGCAGTTGGTTAAAGTTATAATTAAGTAAATGAAATCTAGCTTGGCTGATGTCTTGTTAAACATCTAGCTCTCATGTTAAAAATGAGCAAATGATTTGATGGACTAGGCAGAAGTGTTTCTTGTCAAAGCCAGTTCTAGTAGCTTCAGCCAAGAGACAGCAAGAAACAAGAAAAACAATATGAAAGATGCATGTTTATTAGCAGTAAAATGTTTTACTGTCTGAATGTCTCCATGCTGCGGGTACAGTGACGCTGCTCGATCAAACATCCAGCAGAGAAAAGAGCAGTGAAGCAGTTTAACACACGTTCTGGTGAATCTCACAGGACGTTTGAAAGTCAGGGAGCATCCAAGAAGCTCATTCATTAAAAGTGGGACTTTTTTACAAGACTGCTCCTCGTACTTATCAACTGTAAAACATCCCGCTGGGTGCGTGGCTTTTATTGGAGAGGAGACAGTATTTCACCTCCCTTTAAACTCAACCTCAGGGACGAGCCTTATGTGTCGCTGTGATTTGTGTCCCTCTCCAGTTTATTGTCAGTGAGTGTTTCGTTTCCACGTGTCTTTGTTCTTGTATTACACAACAGGTTGTCACAGAGTCAGATCCATAAATATCCTCAGTGTTCCTCTCCACCTAAAAGCAAATGAAACACTTAAGTGTACTGGTCTATGCAGGTGTCTGTTCATATAATGGTTTCCATATTCCTGTAGTCTGATGGATACGTCTGGATTGGATAAGTTTGCCTCATCTCTCCTGCCTGACTGTTTTCAAACTAGAGTAAATTAAAATTCTTTATTTTATTTCACCAGCCTGATCTCAGCGTTATGCTTTTGGGTTCAGAACTGTTTTTACATGCTTCAATATTTGGATCTGCTGCATGAGTAAGTATTTTTATAAAAAAAATCATTAAAGAAGAGTCAGACTTGGAAACATCCATGACCCAATCTGGCTATCAAATGACCCCACAGATGACCCCACCCTGAACGTTGACCCACAGAGTCTGGACCCTGCAGAGCTCTTTAGAGACTTGTTGGCAACTTAACTGGACTATTGCTCTGAGGTTGCATCAGGCAGCGGCCCTTTGATGCATTAAGTGTTGTATTATTTAACCACAGACGAGCATGAAAGGTCAAAACAAGAGGGGAAAGTGTTTTATATATAGGTGATGAGAAAACACATGCAAGTCCGTGTTGAAAGAATTGACCACAGAGGATTCAGACAGATGAAACCTGTTTCTCTGATGTAGCAATGAAACATTTTTAGGGGGGGGCAGACCAACAACTTTGAAAGATGAACGATGCATTTCCATCACATATCACCTGCTGAGAAAGTTGTTATAGATGAATTGTAGCAAAGAACTCCCTCTCATGTAGAACTTAGTATTAAGATAGTGGTCACTTATGGCTAACAGGGACAGATAAAAGTTGGTAATGATGCAAAAAAAATAAACAAACAGGTGGGTGGGATTACCTGTAGTCTACTGCAACAGCTCTCAT
>NW_024042757.1:0-22117 GCF_014851395.1 Micropterus salmoides | reverse complement strand
GCCGGAGCGCGGGGACGCTCGGTGGCTCCAGGGCGGAGAGTTTGGCTCCGGCGCCGCTGCGCTGCGGCCGGGACACCGGCAGTCTCTGGCGGATATCTGCCGACACCAGCCGGGACTCCAGCGGCGGCAGGAGAGAGCAGAGAGCTCCACAGCTGCCTGGCATGGGACACATCCTCCGGGGAAGAGCCGTCAAACACGGTGAAGAACTGGTCCTCCGGAGGCTCACACATTTCACTTTCAGGACAGAAACTGTCACCAGAAAAAAAATATTAATTACCCCGGAAATAGGACTGTGTTCAATTATCATAGCAAGTGTAATTAGTGAAGTGCGCTTTTGTTTGGCATGGTCACCGCAGAAACCAGACTACTACGGCAAGCCAGCGAGAACAAGAATCCATACGCGTAAATCTTTCACCTTTACCACGAGGGTAAACCAGGAGAGACGCCCTCTTTAGAAAACTGTGTTTAACCCACATTACAAATGTTTGAATGTGTTTTCAGTAGCCTATAGTAAATAATTAATTAATAACTTAATTATTAATTTTAGTTAGGCTATCTACAGGCTTTTGAGTAAAACAGGCTTCTAACTGTCTTTTTAAAGGGCCAATTTTCAAAGAGATTTAAATTTAAAGGGTTACATCTCGGGTAAAACATAAAGTATCAGAAGTAGCCTACTTATTATAAAGTTCAATGGATTTGTGGCTTAGGTTAATGTTATTATAGCTTATATAGCTTATATATAGGCCTATTTTATTATTATTATTATTATTATTACAGATGCATTAATCTATTAATATGTCGCCTCTTATAGACTATTATATAAACTACTCTTTTGTAAAATCGTAATCTGGAAAGTAACTAGTAGGCTAACTAAAGCTACCAAATAAAAGTAGTGGAGTAAAAAGTGCAATATATCCCTCTGCAATATAGTGGAGTAAAATTATAAAGTAACAGAAATGGAAACACTAAAATATCTCTATATATCTAAAGTATCTTGTACCTAAAATTGTTGTTCACTGTTTGAGTAAATTTCAAGTCAGCCTTGCAGTCAAATATAATCACACAATCAACTATTGATAATGGTGAACCACTCGACATCTGTGCACAATTCAAAGCTTTTAATTTGAAGGCAGAGCAGTTAAACCTCTCCTCCTGCTGTGATTGGCTGGGTGGATGTCGCTCTTGTCTGCTAACCCCATTTGGAAACGAGGCAGGTCGCGGGCGCTGCTCCACCCCCAGGTGTCGCGGGCCTGTTTAAATAGTGTGGAGGAGGAAGGACATCATCACCATCATCACTTCATTTACCTGACATGATATTGTCATTCCCCTGGAGTTGAGCCTCCATCCTGCACCGAGGGCTGAAGCGCTGAACAGTGAGTATAAAGATTGTTTTTATTTTTCTTCCTATGAAATTAAACCCAAGGAGGGGACAGGAAGAGGATTTTTACTACTTTTATGCAGGGGGTTCTGCTGAAATTACCTGTTCAATTGCTCACAAAGGCAAATGATATAATAAGAAAAAGTTATTAAAAGGAAAATTAGCTTGTTAACATCTGAAAGTAATAGGCTGTTTGTGTCAGTCTTCAAAACTCATTAAGATAGGATGTGTTAATATGCTGTTGAAGAGTAATACAGTGGGCTAAATGGACATCATAATATATATATTTAAAAGTTTAATTCAAAACCAGTTGCCTTCTGCATCAAACTGAATCCTTTAAACTCTTAAAAAGAAGTTAAAATAAGCTCCAGGATGGTTTTTTAATCATCACATAATTTACATTTATCTGTAAATACAGCAGAAATCTCTCTGCTCACACACCTGCTCGGTTTTCCACACATGGATGCACCTTGTGACATGTCACCATTTTGGTGTAAACGGTAAGCTTGGCTGGACACATGAGGATGCACCTTATAAGGTAGTATGCCTGCTAAGTCCGTAGCATCCCTCTTTGGGCTACCAGGCTACCAGGAGCAAAAGTGTTAGCCAAACATGGGCATTCCAGCATGGCAGCTCAGTTGTTTGATTACAGGGTTTATCTGTGTGCTGCTTTTCATGTTTTATTGCCTGCTGTTTCATGGGAGGTCAAAGCAGCCTTGTGACCTGCATGAAGAAGCAGAGGCGAGGATAAGTGAGTAAGTAGCTCATTGAAAACTTAGGGAAATGTGCCGAGGCCGTTATCAGCAGCTCACTTAAACCAAATGTAAATTATCTGTGTGACACTTGGATGCAAAGGAAGCAGTTGAGTCACAGGAGGAGGAAGAAACAGAGAAATGTGATGTGTTAATGTCTGTTTATTGATGCTCGTTTGTCCTGGTCAGTTCTCAGTCTTCTGTGTGATGAAGCGTAAAGAAAGAGCTGTGAGATGTTTAAATACCTGCACGGTTACTTAAGAGGGTTTTGCAAATCTTCTTGGCAATGTTTTGTCTCCTCTGCTTGATGCTGTGTGTAATTTTGCTCTTTGCATCCGAAATTGTTACAGTGTTGAATCAAAATGTTCATCGTGATCAACCAGACCAACACAGTCCTGATGAAGAAGACTTGATTTTGAGGTTTCAACTTTTGATAGATAATAACTAAAGATAATTTTTTCTCCAAACTTTATTTGGATTGCTGCTTCTTTATGCATAAATATTTGAAAACAAACGTGATTTTTACTTAATATATCTTTTAAAAGGTCAGTTTCTTTAGCACTTATCCCTCGAGACTTTTCTTAGTTCACTTTGTTAATAAGGTAATAAGGCAAACTATTTGGGTGCATTAATCCAAGATGGGCTTAAAGGAATAGTTTGACACTTTGCAAAATACACCTATTTGCTATTTTTTTTTTTTTGCAGAGAGTTAGATGAGAAGATTGATACCCTTCATGTCTGTATGATAAATATCACGCTGCCACCAGCAGCCAATTAGCTCAGCATAAAGTTTGGAAATAGGGGGAAACAGCTAGCCTGGCTCTGTCCAAAGTTAACAAAATGTACCTCTAAACCTCACTAATGAACATGTTATCCTGTTTGTTTAATGTTTACAAAGCCAAAGTGTAAAAACTACAATTTATTTTGTTCTTTGTGCTGAACTATTTCTTGGCTGGGAGTCTCGTTGTCATGTGAAGTCGCCAGGCATCCGGTCTGCTTCATATTTTCTATATCGACCTTCTAATCGAACTTTAGAAAACATTTTTTTGCAACATGTCAAACTTTTCCTTATAATGTCTCGCTACCAGCTAAAGAAACAAGCAAATTAACAAGGAGCTATGTTCACTTTCAGGCTTTAACGTGTTGTTGCAGCCTCGTCGTTGGAAGGCGCACTGTTTAATCCAATGACTTTAGCTTGTTGTATTTCATATGTTCAGTGTTTGATTTCTGTCGTCTGTAACTTCAGCAGGCCAGAGGTCAAACCGAGGTCAGAGGTCAACCCAACTCCCATTAACCCACCAGAGGCCGACCCAGTCGCCAGTGACAATCCAGACGCCAGCTCTACCGCCGCTGAACTATCACCTCAGATTGATTCGACCACTCACGGTGATATTTCTCACATGGCTGACCCGGCCCCCGACGACGGCAAGTACCTCTTCCTGGACAATGACTTTCGCAACAGCGGGGTGGCGCAGGCCGACTGGATGGCCAAGAAGCTGGTGTGGGTGCCGTCGGAGAAGGAGGGCTTCGAGCAGGCCAGCATAAAGGAGGAGAAGGGTGATGAGGTAATGCACACCCCGGTGATGTCATTATTATCAGATGATTCTGCAGTGACACATATTCTCTGCTGTGTCTGCATGCTGCTGCACACACAACGCGTGAGTTTCAACCCTTTGTATCTGAACTCTTTAATAGTTCTACCGATGGAACGGACCAGTTTTTTTATTCATGATCCTCCACGAACAGAAAGTACAAACTGCATCAATTTATCCCCATTTAAAATAAATTAAGACATTTTTAATCGCTCTTCTCTTTATATGAACAAGAGCAACGTGTAAAACTTGAGAAATTATTTTTTAAAGATTAATGAATAAATAAATAAACCAATGGTCTTATAACAATAACAACAACAAACAAAGTCATGGGTGATGAAGACGCAGATGTAAATAGGCACACACAAATTTTAATCACAAAGGCAACAAACAGAACTGGGATTCAAACATGTAATGTTATATTCCAGGCAGAGTTTTAATTTTTGCTTGCTGACAGATTTTGTGTTGTTCAGTAACAAGTTGCTTCTCTTTCTCTGTCTTTTTTTAAAATCTATGCCAACATATAGAAACTGCGGGGAGCTGCTTGATATCAATACCTACCGTCTTTATTAAGTTTGTAAATGAAGTAAATGTCACAAAACTTTATGACACGGTGGGTTTTTGGCTGCAGGTGCTGGTGGAGCTCTCCAACGGCCAAAAGGTGAAGGTGAACAAAGACGAGATCCAGAAGATGAACCCGCCCAAGTTCAGCAAGGTGGAGGACATGGCCGCCCTCACCTTCCTCAACGAAGCCTCAGTCCTCCACAACCTCCGAGAGAGATACTTCTCCAGCCTGATCTATGTGAGGAACACACACACACTCGTTTGTACTGCTATATTTGAGAGGGAAACTCACATACTGCAATCTGTAGCCTCTGATTCTAACCTTAATCTGAACCACATTTTCTTTTATCTTTACTGTCAATACACAAGCAAATACAATAAAAAACAAGATCTTACAATATGCCGATAAAATTACTCCTTAGTCCTAATAAAATAATGTAAAGACAAACAATAAAAGAAACTACTACTAATAATAATATTAATATTAATAATAATATTAATAATATTAATAATAATAATAAATAAAGAATATCAAGAAGTATCATCTCGTTGCTTCTACAATGTCAAATACCCTGAATAAGTAATGGTTTACAATGAACATCAAAGTTCTCCAGAAACTTGTAGCTCACATTGTTGGTACTTTTCAAAACACCTCATGTCTATCACTCATGAGTGTTTGCCTTAGGTTTTTCTCAGAAATTGTTGCAGGTGTTTAAAGTGAGCATTTGAGCACAATAAACAGGCAAGTCACAGGAAAACAGAGCTAACATGAAACTAAAGACATCAAGAAACCAAAAATGAATGAATTTATTAAGATGACAAACCTACTGAATATAAAAAACTAAATGTCTTTTTAATACTTTGAACAGAAAACACGAGGTCAGAGTAAGAAATAAAATACTGTCCTTAGATTCCAGTTTTAATAAATTAACATTTAATTCAACATTACCAACGCAAATATATGCTAATAGAAATATTTAATGGTACCAAAGGCTATTTTAAAAGTGAAATAATGAAGGTTATGAAAATCAAACTGTGTTTGATGAACTCAGTGTTCTCAGAAATTAAATGAACGAGGTGCTTAAATTCTTCTAAAAACTGACACTGTGTGTGGAAAGAGAAAAAACTACAAGTAAACCTAAATAAAAGGAAAACTATGTAGAAAGAAGAAGCTACTGGAGCGGAGGTCAGCAGGTGACGGTGCTTGTTATTTCTCCTTATAAACCCCTGTAGGTTCATACTGACTCCACAGTAAGGTGGAAAAGTCCTTGTTTAGGGACGGTTAGCAGACACTCTGCTCTCTACATAGACTCAGGATGAACCGGAAGGATCAACAGCTTATATTTTATTTTTTCAGTCAGTCTTACAAGGTCTAATAAGGCACGGGATGTGAAATTAAAATCCAAGCTGATGTATCTAATACAGACTGCCATGAAGCTCACCAGTCCCTCCGGTCCATATATGAGCAGACAGTATCTGAGCCGCCAACAAAAATCTCATACGCTGAACTCTGAATATCAGCTGTGACCCAGAGTCCCACAATGTAAAGTAAATATGTCTGAGTGATTCATAGCAATCTCAATATGAAGTTTGTGCAAGCAAAAATGTGATGTTATTTATTAATGTCACAGTTTGAGAGGTTGTGCCGTATTTTAGCATGAAGGCTTGTGTGTATATGTGTATGTATGGCCTTTAGTTTTATTTATATGTTTTTAAGAAATGACAAAAACAAGTTGAATTGGTCACTACATGTAGCACAAATGTCCACCATTTTTCCTTTGCTGGTTCAGAGATTAGTATAGATTACATTAGTTTCTCTGAACTAGGATTGCGTCTAACAATTATTTTCAGTGTCAGTTAATGTGCTGATTATTTTCTCGATTGGTCAATTAATTGTTTGGTCTAAAGAATGTCAGAAAGTAGTGAGAAACGGTCCAAAACACAAAAATATTCAGTTTACTATCACAAAAAACAAAGAAATGCAGGAAAAACTCATAATTAGGAAGCAGGAACTAGTGAATGTTTGGCATTTTTGCTAGAAATAAATGTAATTTCTTATTTTCAAAATAGTTGGTGATTTTGGTCATTTTCTGTCGATTGATTGATTGAACACATTGTGAATCTCCACTGTCCTCTCTATCCTGCTGCTATTCCAGACATGAGTGAACTAACCACACATGAACTGGCCTTTATCGGGGAGCCGTGACATCAGAAGATCATTTTACATTTTACAGGTTCACTGTTGGGACACTGTCCACATAGTGACATTTAATTAAAGAAGTCGTTCATTAAGGACAACTCAAAAAAATAAAATATAGCATGATATGTGAAATCCAGAGTCAGTGTTGAGGACTGTTTATGTTAAGCTAGTGTTGAACAAAGGATTAACTTAACAATCACACCAACAAAAAGGCACCAGCACACTAGGAGGAAGAGAGAGAAAGAGCCATCATTAGAGGAACCTGGCCAGGTTAGGGTTAGGCCAATCAGGTGAGGCCAATCCCTCACTAGAGTGGGAGGGGCCAAACAGTCAGACCTGAAAGACCAAAATCCTGATCTCCACTCTAAAGCCTGAACCCTGAACCCTCACAGACTTAGCTGATGCCACCTGGTAAGTGCGAGAGGCCTCAAGCGCCCGTAATGGTATAATGGCACAGCGCTGCACAATAAACGCCAAAACAATTGGGATATTTTAATTTAAATTGTTTTACTTTCTTCACGGCTGACGCACTGAAGGAACCGACTGTTGCTTTGTAGTTTGTTAATTGCTGGACTTCCCCTGGTGACCCTGTGTTTAATGTCACAACGCTATGAACTGTGGGTAATATTAAGTCCTGTCATGCACTTGACTACAGCGGGACAGCCCTAAGCCCACACATTCTCACTGGGAACTCACCTCTATGTCGGTGAGTCTGTGAGTCCGAAGGTTGGGATTCAGCCACTGTCACGTAGCCCAGGGCTTTAACAACTGCAACACGACATCCTTTCACCTGAACATGTAATCAGACGGTGGAGGGTTAAAGGTAAAGGGAAGAAACAAGATGTGGCTGACATCGTTTTATAGGACAACACTTCAATTCACAAAGTATTCTAGAAGTCCTGAGGTTATTCTGATGATACTAAACAATTGGCTTACATTTATATACAAGGCACCGTTTATCACATTGAGTCCTTTTTTAAAGAAGAAATGTCCATATTCTGTTGTTTCAGTTTCTCAAATGAGAATATTTTCTGGGTTGTGAAAGAAAGAAGACATTTGAGGACGTCACCTTTGGGAAACACTGATCAACATTTTTCATGATTTTCTGAACCTGACAACTTAATTGATTGATCGAGAAAATAATTGACAGATTAATCGATAAGGAAAATAATCATTAGTTGCAGCCCTACACAAGGTTCCCACTAGTCCTGGGATTCCTGAAACATCATGAAGTTTAGAGGGCAGTGTTCCAGGAGAAATCCATTTATTGTAAATGTACTACTTTATAGGAAAATGCTCTGACGAGGTCTTTCTTCCCCCCACAGACGTACTCAGGTCTGTTCTGCGTTGTGGTGAACCCCTACAAGATGCTGCCCATCTACTCTGAAAAGATCATCGAGATGTATAAGGGCAAGAAACGCCACGAGGTGCCGCCACACATCTACTCCATCACGGACAACGCCTACAGGAACATGATGCAAGGTAACGTTATGTGTGGATATACATCAAAATACAGTATATATGCAGGCTGGTGGCAGGTCAAGTCACACCTGGTGAATAAATTCAGACTCACTGGTTTTATATGGCTGGGATGTTCTATAGAGGTCAATTAAGGAGTACATTCACCAAAATACAAGAAAAATTAAATCATTTTCGTACTAATTGTTATCTACAGACACTGCATTCCTTAGACATATATGTGGCAGCAGAAGTTATAGTAATATAAGTGACAGCAGTGTATTACTACTACTACTGTTGTTGCTGCTGCTACTTCTATTACTACTACTGTTGCTGCCACTTCTATTACTACTACTGTTGTTGCTACTTCTATTACTACTACTGTTGCTGCCACTTATATTACTACTACTGTTGCTGCTACTTCTATTACTACTACTGTTGCTGCCACTTATATTACTACTACTGTTGCTGCTACTTCTATTACTACTACTGTTGCTGCCACTTATATTACTACTACTGTTGCTGCTACTTCTATTACTACTACTGTTGCTGCCACTTCTATTACTACTACTGTTGCTGCTACTTCTATTACTACTACTGTTGCTGCTACTTCTATTACTACTACTGTTGCTGCTACTTCTATTACTACTACTGTTGCTGCCATTGATATTATTAACATTACTGCTGCCACTGATATTAATACTACTACTACTGCTACTGTAACTGCTACCACATATGTTACTACTACTACTACTGCTACTACTACTACTACTACTACTGCTGCTGCTACTTTCACTGCTACCACGTATATTATTACTACTGCTACTACTACTACTACTACTACTACTACTACTACTACTGCTGCTGCTACTTTCACTGCTACCACGTATATTATTACTACTGCTACTGTAACTGCTACCACGTATGTTACTACTACTACTACTACTACTACTGCTGCTGCTACTGTAACTGCTATCACGTATGTTACTACTACTACTACTACTACTGCTGCTACTTTCACTGCCACCACGTATGTTACTACTACTACTGCTGCTAACACGTATGTTACTACTACTACTGCTGCTAACACGTATGTTACTACTACTACTGCTGCTGCTGCTACTTTCACTGCTACCACGTATGTTACTACTACTACTGCTGCTACTTTCACTGCTACCACGTATGTTACTACTACTACTGCTGCTAACACGTATGTTACTACTACTACTGCTGCTAACACGTATGTTACACGTATGTTACTACTACTACTGCTGCTGCTGCTACTTTCACTGCTACCACGTATGTTACTACTACTACTGCTGCTACTTTCACTGCTACCACGTATGTTACTACTACTGCTGCTAACACGTATGTTACTACTACTACTGCTGCTAACACGTATGTTACTACTACTACTGCTGCTACTTTCACTGCTACCACGTATGTTACTACTACTACTGCTGCTGCTACTGTAACTGCTATCACGTATGTTACTACTACTACTGTAACTGCTACCACGTATGTTACTACTACTACTACTACTACTACTACTGCTGCTACTTTCACTGCTACCACGTATATTATTACTACTGCTACTGTAACTGCTACCACGTATGTTACTACTACTACTACTACTACTACTACTGCTGCTGCTACTGTAACTGCTATCACGTATGTTACTACTACTACTACTACTACTGCTGCTACTTTCACTGCCACCACGTATGTTACTACTACTACTGCTGCTAACACGTATGTTACTACTACTACTGCTGCTAACACGTATGTTACTACTACTACTGCTGCTGCTGCTACTTTCACTGCTACCACGTATGTTACTACTACTACTGCTGCTACTTTCACTGCTACCACGTATGTTACTACTACTACTGCTGCTAACACGTATGTTACTACTACTACTGCTGCTAACACGTATGTTACACGTATGTTACTACTACTACTGCTGCTAACACGTATGTTACTACTACTACTGCTGCTACTTTCACTGCTACCACGTATGTTACTACTACTACTGCTGCTACTTTCACTGCCACCACGTATGTTACTACTACTACTGCTGCTACTTTCACTGCCACCACGTATGTTACTACTACTACTGCTGCTACTTTCACTGCCACCACGTATGTTACTACTACTACTGCTGCTAACACGTATGTTACTACTACTACTACTGCTACTACTACTACTACTACTACTACTGCTGCTACTTTCACTGCCACCACGTATGTTACTACTACTACTGCTGCTAACACGTATGTTACTACTGCTGCTAACACGTATGTTACTACTGCTGCTAACACGTATGTTACTACTACTACTGCTGCTAACACGTATGTTACTACTGCTGCTAACACGTATGTTACTACTGCTGCTGCTGCTACTTTCACTGCTACCACGTATGTTACTACTACTACTGCTGCTAACACGTATGTTACTACTACTACTGCTGCTAACACGTATGTTACTACTGCTGCTAACACGTATGTTACTACTACTACTGCTGCTAACACGTATGTTACTACTGCTGCTAACACGTATGTTACTACTGCTGCTGCTGCTACTTTCACTGCTACCACGTATGTTACTACTACTACTGCTGCTAACACGTATGTTACTACTACTACTGCTGCTAACACGTATGTTACTACTGCTGCTAACACGTATGTTACTACTGCTGCTAACACGTATGTTACTGCTGCTGCTGCTACTTTCACTGCTACCACGTATATTACTACTACTGCTGCTAACACGTATGTTACTACTACTACTGCTGCTAACACGTATGTTACTACTACTACTGCTGCTACTTTCACTGCTACCACGTATGTTACTACTACTACTGCTGCTACTTTCACTGCCACCACGTATGTTACTACTACTACTGCTGCTACTTTCACTGCCACCACGTATGTTACTACTACTACTGCTGCTAACACGTATGTTACTACTACTACTACTGCTACTACTACTACTACTACTACTGCTGCTACTTTCACTGCCACCACGTATGTTACTACTACTACTGCTGCTAACACGTATGTTACTACTACTACTACTGCTACTACTACTACTACTACTACTACTGCTGCTACTTTCACTGCCACCACGTATGTTACTACTACTACTGCTGCTACTTTCACTGCCACCACGTATGTTACTACTACTACTGCTGCTAACATGTATGTTACTACTACTACTACTGCTACTACTACTACTACTACTACTACTACTGCTGCTACTTTCACTGCCACCACGTATGTTACTACTACTACTGCTGCTAACACGTATGTTACTACTGCTACTACTACTACTACTACTACTACTGCTGCTACTTTCACTGCCACCACGTATGTTACTACTACTACTGCTGCTAACACGTATGTTACTACTGCTGCTAACACGTATGTTACTACTGCTGCTGCTGCTACTTTCACTGCTACCACGTATATTACTACTACTACTGCTGCTAACACGTATGTTACTACTACTACTGCTGCTAACACGTATGTTACTACTACTACTGCTGCTAACACGTATGTTACTACTACTACTGCTGCTACTTTCACTGCTACCACGTATGTTACTACTACTACTGCTGCTACTTTCACTGCCACCACGTATGTTACTACTACTGCTGCTGCTAACACGTATGTTACTACTACTACTGCTGCTAACACGTATGTTACTACTACTACTGCTGCTAACACGTATGTTACTACTACTATTGCTGCTAACACGTATGTTACTACTACTACTGCTGCTAACACGTATGTTACTACTGCTGCTGCTGCTACTTTCACTGCTACCACGTATGTTACTACTACTACTGCTGCTAACACGTATGTTACTACTACTACTACTGCTGCTAACACGTATGTTACTACTACTACTGCTGCTAACACGTATGTTACTACTACTACTGCTGCTACTTTCACTGCCACCACGTATGTTACTACTACTACTGCTGCTAACACGTATGTTACTACTACTATTGCTGCTAACACGTATGTTACACGTATGTTACTACTACTACTGCTGCTAACACGTATGTTACTACTACTACTGCTGCTACTTTCACTGCTACCACGTATGTTACTACTACTACTGCTGCTACTTTCACTGCCACCACGTATGTTACTACTACTACTGCTGCTAACACGTATGTTACTACTACTATTGCTGCTAACACGTATGTTACTACTACTATTGCTGCTAACACGTATGTTACTACTGCTGCTGCTGCTAACACGTATGTTACTACTACTACTGCTGCTAACACGTATGTTACTACTACTATTGCTGCTAACACGTATGTTACTACTACTATTGCTGCTAACACGTATGTTACTACTGCTGCTGCTGCTACTTTCACTGCTACCACATATATTATTACTACTGCTACTAACACGTATGTTACTACTACTACTACTGCTACTACTGCTGTTGTTGCTGCTCTCCAGTTCCTGATTTACGGCACAACATGCCTCCAAAACAAAATGTGTCAACACCAAGTGTATTGAACAGTGTAAACTAAAAACATTTAAAATTTCTCACAGTACTTAACAAAACAGCAGACACACAAACGCACACTCTCACACACATACAATTACCAAATGAAAGTTACTAGATAAAAGTTGAGTGGTGGCAGCGAGCAGCCCTGAGTGAAGCCTCAGAGTTGCTGTCTCGTCTCTTGATGGTCCACCAGTGACCTCACCAACTTTCCATTCAGCTCCAGAATGGCCTTACATGGAGCAGGGAGACAAGATTACAGCAATGGAGCCCAGCATCCACCTGCTATTTTTAGACGTTATGAGTGATGGAGGCTAATCTCCCCCCTGAACGAGATTTCAGAGCCGTTTGCGCTTGTGTCCGAGTGAAGCGGCACCGCTTCAGAGTTCATGTTTGGTCTGTTCAACTTGGCTTCAACTAACGAGTTCAGCTAAGTCAACATTTCACATTATTTCCCCCTTTTTAACATCTCTCTCTCTCTTTCTCCGCAGACCGTGAGGATCAGTCAATTCTCTGCACGTGAGTGAAAACATACAACCCTTAACCATTTTCCATCACATTGTGCCATGCATGTGAGCACACAAATTTTGTTTCCATCACTTAAGGGGGCCCCCCGCATTCACTTTCATTCATTCCCTGGAGAATTAAACTAACCTTAAACCCTAAAATAGAGTGACGTATGTTGTAGGGAGTTTTCAAATAACTGATTACTCTCAGTCTATAAAATTGCAGAAAATAAAAAGATATATAAAATTAAGCTCAACCTGACATATTGAAAATGATTGTTTTTGTCCAGACAACAGTTCAAACCCACCAAAACTCAGTTTACTATCATAGAAGACAAAATAAAACAAGCAAATATTCACATTTGAAAAGTGAGTTTTTGACATTTTAGCTTCTAATGGAAAAGAAAAAAAAAACAAATAACTGCTCTCTATTATAATCTTTGTCTCTCTCTCTCTTTTATTCTCCATATGTTTCATCCGCCTCTCCTCACCACGTCACCCAGAGGTGAGTCTGGAGCGGGGAAGACAGAAAACACCAAGAAGGTGATTCAGTACCTGGCTGTCGTCGCCTCCTCACACAAGGGCAAGAAGGACGCGAATCCTGTGAGTAGAAACGGCTTCAGAAACTCCATCGAGATGTTTCAAGCAATGTTTAAAGATTGCTCTTGAAAACTGGATATGCAGTACATAGCAGCCAAGTAATAATTACATCCAACAAAACAAATGACAAATAGAAGTTAAATATATCACAATGATGAATTTCAAGAACAAAAACGCCACAGCGTCAGACTTAGACATGGTGTAACTGCCCAATATTTTCTTAGTAGTGATTTGACTCTTTCAAAGACTCATAACAATCTTACCTCTTCCCCATGGCTTACATCTTTCCCAAGGTAAAAATACTCCTTAAAGTAAAAGTACTCATTATGCAGTGTGAGTAGAATAATAATAAATTCTACTATTCGATTAATTTAGTTGATGCAATAAAATGTACGCAGCATTTTAATGTTGTAGCTGTTTTAGGAGCTAATTTCAAGAAGTAAATGTTGAAGAAGAACATTATCATACTTTTTGTTTAAGATCTCAATTTGCACAGTAACTAGGAACTACAGCTATAAAATGATAGGAATATAAACAATTATTAACACATTATTAGGATAATGTGCTCTGAACAAATACTACCAGCTTCCACACTAACTTTATCAGCTATCAAAATTATAAAAATAAATTTATGATGGCATGAAATTCATTGCTCATGGAGAAAATAAAACTTTAAGTTAAAAGCAGAGTCCCAATTCGATGCTGGGTCTGTTTTTTATATAAGTTCTATGGATGTATAAAACCTCTTAAAGCTGCTTAGATCGTGCATACACATATAATTTTTAAAAAACAAATGTCATTATGGAGATGCTACATATCGTAGGATCAGTTAGATTCTCCACAATTCAGTCATACAGTTCATTTTACGGAAACAAAAGTTTATTTTGAAGCAGTCATAAAGTCAGCATACACTCTCCGGCCACTGTATTAGGTACAACTGTTCAAATGCTTGTTAACACAAATAGCTTCATCCTTTCTACGGCAGTCTAAATGTTTCTCTCGCTCTAGATCAAATGAATGATTCATATTTTTATACAAATAATATTCATTCTGGTTGAAACAAACAAAGTAATAGGAGCTTATTTACCATTTTGCTGAGAAAGAGTATTTGTGGGAAAGGAATTAAAGGCCTTTCCCAGATATAGGCAGGGTGAGTTCAGGGACTTAAGTAGGGCTGGGCAATAAAACAATAATGATGATTATCAATAATATAATTTTCCTCAATAACAATTTAATAAATATTCAATATATCGTCAATAAACATTTGCTTATATTCATTTGAAACAAACAAATTAGCACTTAATTTGTCTATTAAAATATTTATTTTGTTGAGGAAAAGAGGCCTGAAAGATTAACTAATCATATTTGTTGGAAAAGATAATGGTTTTGAATGTGCTAACTCAGATTTGTGAAGTGATCCACTGTATCAAGTGTTTGTCACATTCTGACCATAAAGAAGTTTAAACACATAATTAAGTTATAATATAATAATTTTCACTCAGGAGCAAAAATCTGCTTTTAAACTTGAAAGAAATCATTTGACTTTCATCCTGATAATTATCGATATCGAATGATATGAAATGTTTTTATCGTGATAACATTTTTGGCCATGTCGCCCAGCCCTAGATTTAAGCAAATAAAAGCTCGGGCTATTAATTGAAGTTTTACGGTATTCCAAGGAATAATTGTACACAGTATGAATTAATCGAAAACTAATTAAATTAACATTGTGTGCTTTACAGTGTATCTCTGCAGTGGTCATGTTTGTTTTTAGCCAACAAATATTTTGTGTGTCAGTTTCAGTTTAAATGCATTATACATTGTTTTTGCTGGAAGTATCTTCGGCTCCATAATGAATTTCCTCAGTGTAATAATAAATAAAATGTTACGTATGTTGTGATGTTAGCTTGAAGCTGTTCCACATTTTAGCAAACTTAACCGCTAAAAGTTTGGTTACTATCATATGAAAGACAGAGCCTTCATTTGAAACTGTACTAACTCATTTAAATGTGATGAACTACACTGTATCAGAGCACAAAATATTAAATCACATATTCTACTGTGCATGACAGGATTCAGTGGCTGCAGCTGTGGTCAAGGTGAGGACAGATTGTTGTTGTCTGTGCGTCTGCTGCTGCTGGAGCTTCTAATTGTTCTCACATCTATGACTGAAGATTTCTTTTTAAATCATAAAATAGCAGCGATTTCAGCAAAACAGGTGCAGGGAATGGAAAATGATCGTACTTACAAATGACCATTGAGCCAAGTCTTCATATCTTTCCAACAAGTTACAGCTGCTGTTCGCTCAGCTGCATATAATCCAGTGAAGAACTATCTGTGGTTTGTTTAGTTTTAAGGTTTAATGATGCTTGACCTCTGGTCCTGCTGCTCTGCTGCTTTTCAAGCTGTCATGCGGGCAGCCAATTTTGGGGAGATGCTAAATGTAGTACCTTCTTAAAAAGAAGACAAGTAAGTTGAAGATTCATTGAGTTTCTAACCAGTTTGTGTTCCTGTGTCTTTCTGCAGCCGCCACAGCAGCAGGGGGGATCTCTGGCCTACGTAAGTGTAAACTCTTTTACACTACTTAAAATTGAATGTGTCAGTCTTACATCTTGGTATGTATGTATTCAATTTAACGTGCTTATCGGCTGTCATGTGCATGTCTACTGTTAAATACACAGAATAGATAGATACACATAATATCGAGGGAACGATCATGAACATATTTAAATGATTATGGTATATTTGCAAGGATCTGCACCAAACAATTTATTTTTTATTGTAGAATAATTTTTGTAGACCAGGACATCTCTGCAGCACAACAATATTTAATTCAAAATAGTATTTTACAGGGTTCCCGCGACCCTGTAGGCAGGATAAGCGGTTGAAGATGGATGGATGGATGGATTTCTGACACACATTTTGCTTTTAACGACTACTGCAAATCTTATCAAAACGTTGCGATTCACGTTGCGATTTTGATAAGATTTCGATTCATTGTTCAGCCCTAATATAGTGCAATAATAATAATAATCAACACATTTATTTATAGAGCACTTTTCAAAATCCATGTTACAAAGTGCTTCACAAGGGCAGAAATATAAAACACAGTTAAAAACCAGAAAAAGAGTTGAGGCAGATAAAAACCATGGAATGAAAATACAGTAAAACGAAAATTTTATTTAAATATAATCACTAAAAGGTCAGATATAAAGCAGGGCGAGAGGCCACGATCTTTTAAAGCAACAGTGAATTTCTGTAAAAGTTTAAAGAGGCTAAAACAGGAGTGATGTGATCACGTTTCTTTGTTCTGGTCAAAAGCCTGCCAGCTGAGGTCTATACAGTCTGGAGTGGATCAATAGATTTATGGTTCAAGCAAGTAAAAATGTGTGTAACCTTGTTATGGGTTGAAGGGGGAGCTGGAGAAGCAGCTGCTGCAGGCTAATCCCATCCTGGAGGCGTTTGGAAACGCCAAAACCATCAAGAACGATAACTCCTCAAGATTTGTAAGTTTTTAATCTGTTTCTAAGTCAGCGCTTTGACTTTGACTCACCACAGTAGTTAATGGTGTCATGTAGCTGCTGTTGTCTCCTCTGTCCACAGGGCAAGTTCATCAAGCTCAACTTTGATGTGACTGGCTATCTTGTTGGGGCTAATATTGACACCTGTATCCTTTTGATCAAATGTGTTAAAAATAACATAAAAATGATCTCAAAATAATATGCCTAGTGCCACTGTAACTGAAAACAGACATGGTTATCTACTTAACCCTCTCCTGACCCGAACAGACCTGCTGGAGAAGTCTCGCTGTATTCGTCAGGCCAACACTGAGAGAGCCTTTCACATCTTCTATTACATGGTGGCAGGGGCCAAAGACAAGCTGAGGGGTGAGCAGCTACAATATGAGCAAGATAAAAACACTATTTTTACTGTAAGATGGGTTTATAGAGTGAAAATAAAATATCAAGGAAATTGTAGCTTAGCTGTCTTACCCAGAGTGAGGTAAGATAAAACATCTGGTACTAAAATAGGTCTGTTTAGCCTAGCTCTGTATCAAGACTGAAGGCAGGGACAAGGGTGTAAATTTCATCTAACCATTGGGGGGGGGCAATAAACATAAACTTTCTCAAGCGAAAAAAGGGGCCACAAATAATAAAGCCAAAGTTGTAATTGCGCAGGATATGTGTACACAGAGGGAAGTCTTACTGCTATTAGTAGTGTAATATGGATAATATTACATTCTAATTTGGCATAATATTGCCAAATTAGCTGAAAAGCAGCCTATTCCAGTCCAGAGGAGATCGATCGGCACATCTCTAGCTGTAGTGGGTGACTTACTATCAACAAGCTATTAGAAAGGCTACCAAACAAACTAGGTTACATTACAATAGGTAACATAGGACTCAAGGAAAAATACATCAGTTATCATATTTTTTTGTCATGATTTTATTAATTAATTTATATTAATTTATTAATGACTCTGCATCCTCTGTATTAAAGAGAAAGAATCACTTCATCTGATGTTTCAAGTGAATAAAACAGCCGTGCCAGCCTACTAAACGTTACTGGAGTTCCACAACTACTGAAGCGATTCAAACTTTCTCTCCCTATGGACTGTGTGTTGGTGATGTAAAGAGGGGAAGTAGGCAGTGGACCAAACCATTTTGAGGCAAAGGAGGGGGTACTCAAAATTTTTCTATAAACTTAAAACACACTTTTATGTTATTGGGTGACCCCCCCACGGTCCCCCACTATTTCCGCCTATGGGCTTATGGGAACTGCTAGCTTAGCATTAAATCGAAAAAAGAATACCTTTGAAAAACTCTACATTGGACTTATTTGTTCTTATTTTCACAAAGCTGCTGTACATGTTAATCCATTCAGGTTTGTTCAAGACATTTTACAAACCTGTCGACCCGCCCACGTGGACAGGAAGATGCTACATGTTGTCACTGCACCCAGCTGTTGTTGGACCAAAGATGGCTCCAATGCAAACTGCTGATAAAACCAGTCTCGTTTTTAGCCATGCTGGCTCTAGAGCCTGTACATTCGTCATCTTGTTACATTTCTATTTCTATTTCAGTAAATATACATGTTGCACAGCAAATACATCTTTCATGTTTTTTGAATGCGTGTTTGTTCACTTTTGATGAAGCTAGGCCTGCAGGTTGCCCCGGCTTTCAGTCTATAAGCTAAGGATAAAAATAAAAACTTACAATTGCTACATATGTCAGAGGTCGCACGCCTCTGGAGCAACCAGGGGTTAAGTGTCTTGCTCAGGGACACAATGGTGGATGTGTCACAGTGGGGAATTGAACCGATGTGTCTTATCCACTGCGCCATCTGGACATCACCCCCTGGACATCTCTGTAGAAGATGAAAAATGATGTTGAGGTTATCAGCTTTGGGTCTGACAACTAGCAAACAAAAGGTATCATCAAAACTTTCACTTGGTGTGTTTGCGTGTGTGTGTTTTAGAGGAGCTTCTGCTGGAGGACTTCGGCAGCTATCGTTTCCTTTTGGCGGGTCACGTGGAGATCTCCGGTCAGGAAGATGACGAGATGTTTGATGAGACTCTGGAGGCCATGGACATCATGGGCTTCACCGAGGAGGAGAGACTAGGTACAAACTGCTCAGAGCCCACCAGAACCAACGTCACAATCGAAACCCTTTACTTGAACCCACTTTGCTCGCTCAGTAGGTCTCATAAATGACCATTTGTCCATCCACCCAAACACTTTCTAAATTACCTTTTTTCCGCCTTAAAGACAAGAAGTTATTGTTCTACTGAGAATATTACCACAAAAAAAACCCTCAGGAATATGAAAGAACAACATCAGGAAGTTAGAATGAACATAATCTTATGATTAATTATCTTAAGGTCACAGTTCAGAATCAAATTGAATTCATTTCAGGAAAGAGTGGGGAAAGAAAAATCACTGGAAAACCAAAGAGAAGCTGTCCAAATGTTCTCCAAATCTACTCCTGTCATAACAGATCCACACTTCCTATCTCCCTGAACACATAAAAAACATTTCAAAGAGAGCTCTGCAGCTGCCCAGCACATCTTACTGAAAAGTCTTTGATTATACTAACTGTGCAGCTGTATTGTGTTAGAAAATAGAAATATATGATCAGGACTCTGTACTAGAAGATATTTATAATTTCATCATTTGGCTCAGGCAAAAAACTCTAAGTACATTTGTAACATCATTTTAAATGTCACTCTTACTTTCCTGTTCCTCGCTGCAGGGATGTTAAAGGTGGTGTCCACTGTTCTCCAGCTGGGCAACGTCAAGATTGAGAAGGAGAGGAACAGTGAGCAGGCGACCATGCCTGACAACACGGGTAACCATTTTTAAAAAATACCAACACCAGCATTGTAATTGACCTTGTAAACATCTCTGACCTTTCCCGTGTCATGTTGCCCATCAACCCCAGCCGCCCAGAAGGTGTGTCACCTGCAGGGCATCAATGTCACCGACTTCACCCGCGCCATCCTCACCCCCCGAATTAAAGTGGGCAGAGAGGTGGTGCAGAAGGCGCAGACCAAGCAGCAGGTGACAGCAAACCAAACCTCATTAACTCAGAAAATAAAGGCTCTTCTAGTATAATTACTTCTGAAATATGGTGGAGGAAAAATGGAAATACTCAAAGTATCTGAGGCTCTGAGTAAATGTACATAGTTAATGTCCTACTCTGAGCTTGAAGAAGTGTTTGTTTAACCCTTCTGTCGCATCACTATCATCCCAAAATGAATCGTAACAAATAATTTTACTGTCTCTCTTCACCCTTCACCCACATCCTCCTCCTCCAGGCTGATTTCGCGGTGGAGGCTCTGGCTAAGGCCATGTACGAGCGCCTGTTTCGTTGGATCCTGGCCAGAGTCAACAAGACGCTGGACAAGAGTAAGAGGCAGTCGACTCCTTCCTGGGCATCCTGGACATTGCTGGCTTTGAGATTTTTGAGGTGAATTTAAAACAAACATTTAAATACTTTGAGTGTTTGTTTCATTGTATTTAGGTTGTTGTTCTAATCACTGCAACGTTTCTCTGCTTCAGGACAACTCCTTTGAGCAGCTCTGCATCAACTATACCAACGAGCGTCTGCAGCAGCTCTTCAACCACACCATGTTTGTCCTGGAGCAGGAGGAGTACAAGAGAGAGGGCATCGAGTGGAACTTCATCGACTTCGGCCTCGACCTGCAGCCCTGCATTGAGCTCATCGAGAGGCCGGTCAGGACGGACTGCACCCACCATGCATGGCCTGAAATGACTAATTATTTATAGATATATTTATAGTGAATCGGGGCCCACAATTATAAGGCAGATTTGCACAAATGTTAAACGCAGAAGAAAGCAATGTGACACAGTATCAAATGTAAACAACAGGCTCTGTTTATGTACTCTACACCTGTAAGAACAAGCCAAGTAAGAAGTGATGCTTTTATTCTTAACTCAAAAAAGTCATATTTACAACCTTTAAAAAGCACTTACCTGCACTTCTGCCTGTATCAGTCCCCACGTGCAAACCCAACTGTGGACAAATGAGCTAACCCTGATCAAAAAATAACTGCTACTGATTATCTGTGTCCTTCACTGTCCTGCAGACAACCCTCCAGGCATCCTGGCCCTGCTCGACGAGGAGTGCTGGTTCCCCAAAGCCACAGATTTTACCTTCGTGGACAAGCTGCTGAACACCCACACCGGTCACGTGAAATTCTCCAAACCCAAACAACACAAAGATAAACTGATGTTCAGTGTGCTGCACTACGCCGTAAGGTAAGGATCACTGAAGGGGAACAGTTATAGTTTATTTACAATAAGGCCAGTAATATTCTCTGTTTTCTTATTGTCAACAATGAACAGACCAAACCGACAATGAATATACTAACAGCTATGTGTGTCTCAAAGCCTGATGTCTCTTCTTCCTCTGATCCTTAGCTCCATTGTTGTCCAAAAACATTAAAACCCATCAGTGAGCCTCACTGCTGCACATGTTCCTTAATCACCATGAACACACACTGAAGTTTATTCTGACTCAACCTGCTGCCCCAAACTCACTAGAGCGCCACATGTGGATTCATAAAGAACTACAGTGAGCAGCCGTTGTGAGATGTTTTTAAATCTTCAGTATGAACCAATGGGCTCAGAGCTGAGCCACAGACAGGAAGTAGATAGTATGATATGACAGAAAGAAAATATAGTTAACGACAGCTTTATCGTTAGATTTTTTTTTTTTATTTGCTATCATGATCACCGTTAACAAGCATGACTTCCATCTACACTTCCAGGTCGACTATAATGCAGATAATTGGTTGACCAAGAACATGGATCCTCTGAATGACATGTGACGGCTCTGCTTAACACTCCTCCAGCAACTTCATCCAGGACCGTGGAAAGACGTCAGTACCACATGACGGGGCAACATGTCCTCATGTAGCTTTTCAACTGTAAATCTCACCGCAAATATCTCTGTCCTAGTAACAAAAGTGGTGTAAATCTTCCTCCATGTCAGTGGATCGAGTGGTGGGTCTG
>NW_024042756.1:0-16356 GCF_014851395.1 Micropterus salmoides | reverse complement strand
ATGCATAGACGACACTTAAATGCATCAGACAAAGGACTTGTCTCTGTATTTGTCTCATTAGACCGATTTGACACAAGTGACCACCATATTTTATTACAGTGACTGGAACATTTCATTGGCATTAGAGGAACCGCTCTAAGCTGGTTTAAGTCCTATTTATCAGATCGATCTCAGTTTGTACGTCTTAACGATGAATCCTCCATGTACACCAAAGTTAAGTGCAATTTATACTTCTGCTTCAAATCGACGGCATAGGTTACACAGAGGCTACGCCGTCGCCTGACGTGCACCTCCTCCAAAATGTATCTACACATCATGTTGACGTGGACCGTAAGCTCTGTGATTGGTTGGCTGGGTAGCCTCGCAATGCCTCCGAGCCGACGGAAGTACCCCACGCTTTGAAGTAACATTTACTAGCGGCCAAAACGGCAGCTGTAACACAGTGAATCAATATATTTGACCGTCGCAATCCGAGCGAAATGACTCGTTTCGCTATCAGAATGTGATCCTTTCAGTCAGTAACATTTGAAAATGCTACACCGGCCACACGTATACAATTTTATCCCCATTTACATTAGCGGAGTGCTAAAACGGAAGTTAGCCTACTCGGCCGGCAAGAGTCAAAGCAGTGTACGCTGTAGTGCTCCTGCTGACTAGCGTTTGGGGGCGGAATTGCAGAATGACGGACACACCTATGCACAAGTATAAATGCATGGCTACGTGCATAGCCTACGGCATAGGTACGCACATAGACCCTACGCAGGAGTATAAATGGGCCTTTAGTCATGGAGCTCCACAAGGATCTGTGCTTGGTCCAATCCTGTTCACTTTACATATGCTTCCTTTAGGCAATATTATCAGGAAACGTAAACTTTCACTTTTATGCAGATGATACTCAATTATATCTATTGATCAGGCCAGATGAAACCAATCAGTTTGCTAAACTTCAAGCACGCCCTAAGGATGTTAAAACCTGGATGACCTGTAATTTTCGATTGTTAAACTCAGATAAAACTGAAGTTATTGTTCTGGGGCCCAAGTAAAGTTGTTGTTCTGGATGGCATCGCCCTGGCCTCCAGCACAACTCTGAGAAATCTTGGAGTTATCTTTGATCAGGACATGTCGTTTAACTCTCAAATTAAGCAAATTTCAAGGACTGCCTTTTGTCACCTACATAATATTGCAAAAATCAGGAACATCCTGTCTAAAAATGATGCAGAAAAAATAGTCCATGCATTTGTTACTTCTAGGCTGGATTACTGCAATTCCTTATTATCAGGCTGCTTGAAAAAGTCCATTAATTTAAAATCCTTCCTCTTACCTACAAAGCCCCTAATTTTCAGGCACAATCTTATCTTAAAGAGCTCATCGTACCTTACTACCCCACCAGAGCACTGCGCTCCCAGAATGCAGGGTTACTTGTGGTTCCTAGAGTCTCCAAAAGTAGACTAGGAGCCAGAGCGTTCAGCTATCAAGCTCCTCTCCTGTGGAACCAGGTTCCAGTTTGGGTTCAGGAGGCAGACACCATCTCCACATTTAAGAGTAGGCTTAAGACTTTCCTCTTTGATAAAGCTTATAGTTAGGGCTGGCTCAGGTAGTCCTGAACCATCCCTTAGTTATGCTGCTATAGGCCTAGACTGCCGGGGGATTTGCCATGATGCACTGAGCTCCTCTCTCCTCTTCATCTCTTTCTTACATGTTTCTAACTCTACTACTTCCCTCTCCTGTAGTTTGCTGCTCTCTCGTCCCTCTCCTCTCTCCGTCTGTTGCTCTCTGCAGGTGTTTCTGGCTCTGGAGCTGTGGGGTCTAGATCTGTGGTTGCGAGCTTCCTGCTGCCGCCACTGCTACAATTATTATTAATCCTACTATTATTATTAATTTTACTAGAATTATCAATAACATTGTTTATTTTCTGTCTGCACCACAACCACTTTTACCTTTTATGCAGTTCTATGTGGATATTGTGTTGCATCACCCCCTCGTCCTCTTTCGCTATCCAACGCTGGCCACCAAACCTGAGTCACAGTTCCGGTCGAGGTCTTTCTACCTCCTAAATGGGAGTCTTTCCTTGCCTCCGTCACCAAGTGTTCATAATAATAGATGGTACAATCTAGACCTGCTATATATATAAAAAGTGAATGAGGTAACTTTTGTAATGAATTGGCGCTATATAATTTGAAGTACTGCAAGTGTTTTGAAGTTTGGTGGCGGACCTGCCCTTTGGTTTAACGCTACTCATTGTACCTTTAATGGGCTAAGACATAGAAAAACAGCTGGCATGGTCCTTTGGGTTCAAGTAGGGACAATGTTTGCTTGATCCATAGAGGAACATCTGGCAATACTTCCGGTGTGCCACAGATCACTGATGCATTTATTGAACTCCCATTTTGTTTGAAACCATTTCAAAACATGTGAACACTTGTTTATTAAACTAAATTTGTGTCTCTTTAGTGTCCCTGCCTTTCCCACAAAACCTAATGGAGGTGCAGCTGCCATTGTTGGGAACAGAGAGTGTACCTGTACCTACGGATTGAGTTTGATCACAAACAACAAGATGTGCGCCGAGTTAAATGTTGGAGGGAAGGGCATCTGTCAGGTGATCAGTTTTACTCCTGTGTTCGAGTCTATTTTACCTTCTGCAAAGATTCCTTCTCCTAAATGTTTCTTTCCGTAAAGGGGGATGGAGGAGGTCCGCTGGTGAGCAAGCAGGGCGGTCGCTGGATCCAGGGGGGAATCACGAGTTTCCTCAGTAATAAGGGCTGCGCAGTGCCTAATATCCCGTCAGGCTACACCCGAGTGTCCCAGTATCAGTCCTGGATCAACAGCCAGATCACCATCAACCAGCCGGGCTTCATCACCTTCACCTCCACAGGGACTGACGGTGACCTCAGCGTCACCTGTCCTGCCCTGCCACCACCCATAGCCCAAGGTAAGTTTTGCCTCAGAAAGCTTATATTAGATACTTTTCTTCTTCTTCTAACAAACAGTTTCATGTTTTGTTTCAGAATCTATTTGAATGGAGATGTGTTCATTTACTGTTTTGCGCAATGAAGTTCATGGCAACACCATGGTTGTTAAAACAATAATGTTATACCATTGAGATCACAGGAGTGAGTCTCGCTCACAACTAGATGCTGAGTCACAGTTTTACTGCTAACTTTTTAACTTGTTCTCCATCTACCATTTGGACGTTTCAAACATTTTGTTAGACATAAACTTTGTAAACCCTGAGCAAGACACTTAACCCCTCGTTGCTCCAGAGGCGTGCAACCTCAGACATATATAGCTTTTTAAGTCGCTTTGGATAAAAGCATCAGCTAAATGTAACATAATCATTATTGTTTGTATTTGCTGTCAACCCTGGATTGTTCACCCTGTGTCTTTATTGTCCCCCTCCTCAGTGTGTGGTCAGCCTACGCTCAACACTAAGATCGTTGGAGGACTGGTGGGCTCTGCAGGCAGCTGGCCCTGGCAGGCCAGTCTGCAAAGCTCTGGAACCCACTTCTGTGGAGGAACCCTCATTAACAATGAATGGGTGCTGACAGCTGCTAACTGCATCACAAGGTAACTAGTGAGGATAGGGTCAGCAGAAAACAACATGCCACACAGTCCTGTAAACAGCCTGCCTAAGGCAGTGTTTCCCAACCTTCCCCACCTAGACCCACTCGAATCTGAATGATTTTATCATTCATTACCATTCAAGGATAAAATCTGGATTGTTTCAAGCTGTGGTGATTGGAATCAAGCAGACAATGCCTCCTTTTTGAGGGGTCACCAGCCAACAAGGTTTGGAATAACTGCTCTAAGAGGCAGAGATGAAAATGAATAAGAGGCAACCTAAGCCTAAATCACACGACACGTTTTAAGCCCACTTTCCCAGTCGGTAAGCTTGGCAACCGTCAGGCTGTCATCAGGGGTAAATCAGCCACTCATTACGTGTGAACTACTCGAAGACCCATCAGAACAGCTCCTGACCCGATGTGTCAGCGATGCGTCTGGGAGCATCACTGACACATCGGTGGAGGAGTATCTGGAGGAGTTCAGCCGACATCCACATCCAGCCAATGAGAGCAGGCAGTACTTTTTCATTTCAAAACACTTTCATCTCCATCTCTCGCTGTAGCTCAGACAATCCCTACCTGTTTGTGCTAATCCATTCTTTCACCCAGATTCTTTGTCTTTGTAATTGCCATCTTAATAATAACAGCTGTTTTGTCTGTAGGTTTGCGTCATTTCCCATTTCACGTGTGTTTTCTTGACAAATCGTGGTTTGGAGACCAGTGTCGGGTGACACAGCCGCAGTCCACTCGTGTAATGTGTGACCCCCTCTCACCGATCAGTCACGTAGTGTGAACGTCACAACGACTTCAAGACTCCCATCACAAGACAGCCGACGCTGAAAGTCATGTAGTCTGCATGAGTTTAGTCTGCATTTTAGAGTAAATTTCTGCCCTATGCAGCTCTAGAGCTAACCAGAAGAGAGAATACCAATGTCCCCTAAACTTTTTGAAAGCATGTGTAAACAAGTGTTCTTTTTGCGTGGCAAAAACCCCTTGGTGTCAGTTTGTAATGCACTGGGGGAAGCCCTGTAGCTTCATTTATGAAAGCTAAAAACAGGTGACTGGAGACTATTGAACATAAGTGAAGTCATGAAAGTAACGTCGTTATTTCAACCCAAGCAATGACGTTTTCCTAAACCTAACCAAATTGTGATCTTTCACAACTGAAACACAAGTTCCATTTTGAACTTCATTTGATTTGTATACTTGGAGATTGCTTTGTTGTAAAAAAAAATTTGATAAGGCAGAATGAGGTAGAAATGAATCCTTAGTTTTCTGGAATTCTCGACTGCAACAAATGCAAAGAACATGGACTGTATGTGCAGACTGAATGGAAAATTATTAATTTTAGAAAAAATTTCCATAATTAGGTCTTGAGGTCATGAAAAAGTTAATTGAGCACATGAATGACTAAGGATGATGGGTATGATATCTCCCTGTTGCCACATCTATCGGGCTCCATACGAACTAGACTAGACGTGGTCTTAAAGTGGACTTAGTGTCTGCTAAAGTGTTCTTGACTACAGTTCTGCTTTCATGTCTTTGCACTCTTTTGTTTCTCTTCTCATAACCTCAGCACAGGCATAGGCACGAGCACTCTGACTGTGGTTCTGGGTCTCCAGAGTCTACAGGGAACAAACCCCAATCAAGTGTCTCGGGCAGTATCACAGATCATCATTCATCCCAACTTTAACCCTGGAACTTTTGAAAACGACATCTGCCTCCTGAAGCTCTCCTCACCGGTGGTTTCAACGCCTACGTCCTGCCCGTCTGCCTGGCAGCCACAGGCAGCACCTTCTACAAGGGCACTGTCTCCTGGGCCACCGGCTGGGGCAACGTTGGAACTGGAGGTGGGTCAGAAAACCTGGATTACATTTATTTTCAGAGATAGTGTAACTACAGTGGAGTCAACAACTGTGTTTTTTCAGAAATTTCAATGCAAAAATGCAGTTCCTCCTTTACCAGGGGAGAAACAAATCATTCCTGTTACTGTGTGCAGGGATCCTTATATCATGATTTGTCTTGACATTAACACATAGTTTTGTGAAGAAGTTTGAATATTTTCTAAGTGCGAAGTGGAGTAGGGCCAACATAGAGGACAGCTCTCTACGTGTCAACAGGCAGGGAGGAGGGAGTACAACCACATTAAGTGACAGCAATCACTCCGACTAAACACTCAGCACAGAGTGAAACATAGAGAAGTGAGAAAAAAGGGGAAAACCAAGAATCACAATTGTAGACTTTGAGATTCCTCTGGTGGAGTGCGCTCTGATGCCCTCTGGAGCATCCATGAATCCCCTCATCCCAGTCATATTAATACTCACATTCCTCGAGGCGCGGGCCGAGGAGGTGGAGTTGCAGCTAGCTTGAACTCAAGCCTACTAATCAGCTCTAAACCTAAACTAAATTATAGCTCATTTGAAAGCCTTGTTCTTGGTCTTTCATATCCAAGTTGTAAATCACTGCAACCAATGTTATTTGTTATAGTGTACCGAGCACCTGACCTGTACAGAATTTTTTCTCAAACGGAGTGTTTTGTCCAAATAGACGACAGACAAATGTGATAAACAAGTAAGGATTCAGACAAATCAAGTCACTACACTGCACTAAACACTCTGAAGAAGGATGGAAAGGAAAAGAAAGCCTGCACATCCAGCCATCTAACCAACTACATTCAATGAAAGCAGCCGGTGTTCTGATGATGTCCGCTTCCTTGTTGAAAAATGCTACCATAGCGCCAATCAATAGCAGATGCTTCTACTACAGAATCATTTTATATTGCACCACTACTCACTCCATGTGTAGACTACTGTAAGTATACGGGGAGTATATTTTGATACTGTATTAAAACATATGATTATCCCAAAGACAGTAAATTGTGTTAATTCTATCAATTTAAACAGTGTGAATAAAGTAAGAAAGTAAATAAAAGAGGAACAGTTTAAGTTCTTTGTGCTTTAAAGAGGTCATATTCTGCTCATTGTCAGGTTCAAAATCTTATTTAGGGCTTGTACCAGAACAGGTTTCCATGGTTTAATTTTCAAAAAACACCATTTTTTTTATCATACTGCGCATTGCTGCAGCTCTTCTTCTCACCCTGTGTTGAAGGCTTCGTTTTACCTATGGATTCAATTTACAGTATATAGCACCAAATCACAACAACAGTTACAGACAGACAACAGAGTGCTTTTCATAAAAGAGCAGGTCTAGACCGTACTCTATGATGCTATTTACAGAAGCCCAACAGTTCCCAGCAAGAGCAGCACTAGGAGACAGAGGCAAGGAAAAACTTCCTTTAAGAGGCAGAAACCTCGAGTAGAACCATGACTCAGGGTGGGCGGCCATCTGCCTCGACTGAGAGATGGACTGATACATCTCACAACCACAAGATGTTTGTTGGGAGTTGCACATGCACAGTTAACTTAAGGACTTATGGATCCAATCAGAAGCAGAGTAGGGCGGGTCGTGAGAAGCCAGTAAACAGCTTTGGTTCAGCTGTACATGTTGCCGACCAGCTTAGCAACATGGACTGGAGCGAGAGTTTCAGAGTGGTGAGTTATTAATCTGTATCCATAAAGTTTTAACTGAGCTCTGTCTCTACATCACAGTAAACAAAACGAGCTGTTTTCAGGCAGTTTTCTGTGGGAGATGGGAACTCCCTTTGTGCTGGACTTTGGGCTTTTACACTTTGCAAACCTGTTACATGCACAAAAACATATATAACTCAATAAGGGGGAGGGGAAAAGCCAAAAAGTAATAATAATAATAATATATTACATTGAATTAGTCTACACTAGTAAATTTAGCCTATTTGCTGTCTTGTTCTAACCACAACATCCAGTACAACGAGCTAGCTAATTTATGTTTGTTTAAAGATAACTCATGCTACTCGCTAGAACTGCTAAGTAGCGCATCGCAATAGGTAGCATAAATCAACAGAACACTAAGAGTGTTGAGGCCGTGCATAGCCGACATGATGCCAGATGCTTTCCGCTCTGAGCCGATAGTCCGATCTCACCCCAATTTATAGACAGGGTGAGACCATGGTGGTGGCCAATCACGCGGGTGGGTATGGGAAATATTTTTCAGTACTGCGTGTGTGTGCGCGAGGGATAAACCCAGTAGCGATAGCCTTAGACGGCAAAGCCTGTACGATTATGTAGAACTGGCCGTTCTGGGTGAAACCATATGAAACCACATTTCACCACTTGTGCTGTTTACTAAACTGTATTTGTCTCTTTAGTGTCCCTTCCTTACCCACAAAAGCTAATGGAGGTGCAGCTGCCTATTGTGGGGAACAGACAGTGTAGCTGTACCTACGGATTGAGCCTGATCACAAACAACAAGATGTGTGCCGGTGCTGGAGGGAAGGACATCTGTCAGGTGATCAGTTTTACGAGTCTGATTTTACCTTCTGCAAAGATTCTTTCTCCTAAATGTTTCTTTCCGTAAAGGGGGATGGAGGAGGTCCACTGGTGAGCAAGCAGGGCGGTCGCTGGATCCAGGGGGAATCACGAGTTTCCTCAGTAATAGGGGCTGCGCAGTGCCTAATATCCCATCAGGCTACACCCGAGTGTCCCAGTATCAGTCCTGGATCAACAGTCAGATTACCATCAACCAGCCGGGCTATTACACCTTCATGTCCGCTGGGACTGACGGTGACCTCAGCGTCACCTGTTCTCCACCAAGAACTGCACGCTAACGTAAGTGCCGGCCATGTCTAGAGTTTGATGTTAACCATTTGGAAACCCCTTGGAAAGCTTTAAAATGATGTCATTTTTTTCTTGTTCAAAACACATCTGGATAGTAATGAAACACAGCATTAGTTCAGGCAGGCAACGAAGTTAAGCTCAGCTCACAGTACCAGCAGCTGATAGCAGCCATCTTAAGCCAGCCACATCAGCAGCTCAGCTGGTTAATCTCCTAGCATTCATTGGCAAATTCCATAGAAGGTGCCTTATTTAAGCTGCTGCAGCCTGCTTGCCTGCCCTCGCTGCTTTCTGTGCTACAGCTCATAACCCACCACCAACCAAGCTTTATTATGGATCCCATTGGGCATAGAATCAGAATCATTGCGGGAAATGGATTTTGGCAGAGAATTTAGCCGATAAGAATAAACAATGCTAGCAATTCAATTCAGTTATATTTAAATAGCCCCAAATCACAACAGCAGTTATCTCATAGCAGGTCTAGATGATACTCTGTGATATTATTATACCCCAAAATTCCCACACCGCTGCTGGTGTCACACTCTGTGCGTCATATTGCTACTCATGGATAGAGCCAAACAGAAGCAGTGCAGGCAGCTAACCCAAAGTTAGGATGTTTTTCACTGTTTCAGAAGTGGCATCAGACCTCCCTCCTGTCCTCCTTCCCTCTGTCTCTGCTGTGATCCTGCACTGAGGCTACCTGGCAATCTAAGCTAAACAGTTAAACTACAGACTGCTTTCATTTAGCTAATTGCCAAGCTAGAGTTAGTGCGGTGTGCTTTTATAACAGAGGATGCGAGACGTAGACAGAGCAGAACAATAACACCTTCTACAAGTTGTGCTTGTTAAACAGATGTTTCTAGAAAGCATTGTCTTTTACCCGGGAGGTTCTGTTACGCGTACTACAGTAACGAGTAACAGTAACGGGTAACTGTCGCCAACTCGAGTAGTTCAGAGTTCAGAGTCTCCACCGCAGCCTCTCTCTGCGCTGGGTGGGGGTGCATGCCCACATGTGTGTTCATGTGCAGAGGCGACACAGGCCACAGCCTGATAATAAACGTACCGACTTCAGCCCATTTAACACAGTATTTCAGGACCACCTTCTACCTGATTATTACATAATTCAGCATATGCCTGCTCTGTTCTGTACAGGGCTTCTTTATTGCTGCTCTCAGCCTCGGGCTTTCCATGTATGCACATGATGGGCAGGGAGGTGTTCCCCACATAGGCAGATCCCAGAACAGAGCCATACCGCCAAACATAACTACAATGCAAATTTGGCACTTTGGTTGTTGATCACAGAAGTCTCTCCATTATCACCCTGAAATGTAGGTTGAGGTACAGAAGTTGGCACACTAACTCCCTAACTAGGTGAAAGTCCACCACACCGACTGAGAGCAGAGTGTTTCTTCTGTTTCTGTTGTTTCTCTTTTGTGTTTACGCACACATTTTTTTTAACACAATTTTGGAGCCCAAAGTTGTACGCAACATAAAGGTCTAAGACCTGCAGAAAAAGTTCTTCCACGGTTCTTTTACTGAGAGAAGGAACTCCTGAACTGTTGTTTGCTGTGTATAATATAATGAATTCTCATTAAATGATGAATTATTTTCGTAATATGACATGTCGGAGAACACATATGTGGAATAGGTTTTGAATGTGCAGAAAGTTTTGACAATAGCAGAAAACAGGAGCTAGTAAAGTCCAGGGGTCTCATTTATTAAACTGTACATAGAAAAGACTCCAGGTTGCATACGTACAAAGCACAGGAAGTGCATAGACACAAAAATATTCTGATTTATAAAACAGTGTGCGCACATGTCCTACGCCGATTTCCCTTTATAAATCACAATCAACTTGTGGCGCATGTGAGCGAGATCCATGTTCGACCCTTTAAACGTCCACAGTTGCCTATAAATGGTCAGTGAGACGCCCCTCATTAATATTAATATGTACTGACTGCAGGGAGAAAAGGAGGCAAAATCTGACAGTAAAGCTACAAAAAGAAATTTAACTTGTGTGACACTGACGTTCCTTTTGGTGAAGCTGAAGTTATTTGGTGGGTAATAAACGCACTTTCACGCAACAATTGTGCACCGGAGGAAAACCCCTTTATAAGTGATCTGCCAGAAGGGTCAATTCTCCTGAGTAGTGACGGAGGTGGAGGGGCACACACATGCAAGACGGGATGACCCAGGTAGATGATTTGGATTCCCACATTGAAAAGAACTGAAAGATTTACTTAATAAAGTATTATTATTTTAGTTATTATAATAGTTATTATTATATTTTTCTAGATCATGTTTTTTGGCTCAAATGTAATAAAGCAACGAACACTGATAACAATATATGTAACTATGCAATCGTATTTGCTCGACTGAAACAACAAAACGGCATCAATTTAAATGCAATTTTTCCTCCTTATGAGAAAAAATTGCACTGCATTATTTTGCATGATTTATCCTAAATCGTGTTTCTTTTTGTTTGAGCTGCAAATGATCTTAAATGTTTTTTTATTGCACATCTCTGGGAAAATCGATCAAATGGGAGTTTGTTTATTAAGAAAGGCTTTCATCTGTTTGGAAAATGACTTAATATTATTACATATATTAAGATTTATAGGCCTATAATACTCAGAGGTAATATTTACATTTATTTTCGTATCCATTTAAAACTTTCATCCTTCTGCCATGTGAGTCACCGTTTCTTTTTCTGTTTTTTTAAAGATGACAACCTTTGCTGGGAAGTGGCTTACACACTTTTCCAGCCCTCTTTTGTACATACACACCGTTTAGAAATGAGACCCCAGGAGCAACTGCGGTCGCCGAATGCAGAAAAGTTCAGCCGCCTTGCTCCGGGAGGTTTTAATGTCATGTGACATGGTGACGTTTTACAGCACCGGCAAAAGTCGGACACAATTTCTAACCAGCATGCTTTATGTTAAGTCCAGCCTGCATCACGATAAGTCAGCGCTGTGACTCGCCTCATGAAGTCAAACGCACCTATAGTCTCACTTTAAATGATTGAGACATGTGGTCTTTCTGGAAATTTGCTCGTTCAGGAGAGATTGATCATAAATATTAGAATTATTTACAGCTTGACAAAAAGTTGGACTGAACTTATTTTTCCTGTTTGTTTGTTCAGAGTGATCTGGTGGTGAGCAGGGCGGCTCTCGGTTCCAGGCAGCGGGGTTAATAGGTGGAAACAAGGCCTCCAACACCACCACCTTCCTGGTTAATCTCCAGCCTCCATCAGCAACACCAACAGCACCAGCACAGCTGCCGCCAACATACCGACTACCAGCGGAGGCGCTCCTGCTCACCCCCCTTCTTCTTCTTCTTCATCCATATCCTCATCTTCTCTGTGTGAGAGATTCTGGATGGAAACTGCTTTCTCTCTAAAATAAATCTTTCTGTCTGCTTCCTTTTGCTTTGAGCGTGTGTGCTACTGCTCTCAATCTGAAGTCTAATCCAAAAGTCCTGCAGTAAATCCTCCTTCACAATGGTTTTAACCTGTTTGTGTTGAGATGTGTTGATTCAACTGTCATTTTGGAGACTGCTGTTGTGTTTGTAGCCACACGTGTATGAAAATAATAATGTTGCAAATAAAAAAATTTCTGCTGCATTTGTTGAAGTGAATTTGGTGAAAAACACATTCACACAGTTGCTATAAATATTAAAATGTATAATCATAGACACAATGTGCACATCTGCAAATCAGAATGTGAATTCATGCAATGAGAGTTTTACACCGTTAGAATATTTTTTATATTTTCTACAATGGAGCTGAGGGGTTTTACCAAATCTACCAAAAAGCAGGGCTTCTACAACAAACAGACGGGACAAATGAAAGGAAGAAGCTGAATGAAAGAGAGGAGGAACAGATTTTTTGATCATCATCAAAAAAAGAGATGAAGCTGCTGGCTAGCAGGCCGGAATGAAGGGTTTTAAGCAACAGCACAGCAGCCTACGTTATACAGGACAAACAACATTAGGTCAACACTCCCTGCCATGCAGCTCCAGAAACTAAGTCAGCCTGGCTTAGCAGGGGAACCTGGCACCAGGATGCATGTGCCTCCTGCTGCCACTTCTATCAACTGCGGCAGCTCACTCTAGCTGGGGCTCCTGGCAGCAGGATGTAAGCACGCCAAACTGTCTACTCCCATAGCAGCCGACTTTAATTTGGGATTCTGCCAGCAAAACTGCCAGTGACTCCTACTGCCCGCTTCCAATAGCCACAGCTGCTGGCTCCAAAAGGTACTCCTACACTGGGATGTTTGCGCCCTCTGCTGCCACTTCCAGCAACGTCAGCAGCTCGCTCTAGCCAGGGCTTGTGGCCTCGGGATGACAGTGCACCCAGCCGAACACTTCCAGCAACTGCTAACCTGATTGTGTCAGATGGTTTGTTACACAGAAAAATCATTGTTGGAAACCATTTGAAAAGGTCAGGAGAATGAATTTTAACCTCTTTAGTATCACTGTTTTATCAGCAAACAGTCACTTCTCACACAAGTTGTCACACACCTAATGTTAGGGCACACAGTTAGCTCATGTCATAGCTGATAGTACTTCCCCTTAGGATGCCGTTTTCTGCAAATAAAATGTGGACTGTGACTGAAGAGCATAGCTTGGGGCCCATTGGCTGGAAATGGACAATTACATGGCCATTATTATAAATTTGGTTTAAAGTTTTAGAGGCAGTGGTTCTACCAAAATCACATCCAGTTGCCTCCGAAGTCAATTCTAGACATTCTCTTCTAGACATTCACTCCGAATCAAAAAGTTGAACCGAAACACCTTCTGACCTACAAATCACACCACCTCAACATCACCCTATGAATTACTCCCAATGGGTGAGCTGTTATCTCTCACTTACTTATCTTTGGTTCGGCCTTCTTGCCAAACAGGACAAGATCAACTTCTGAATGAATGAATGAATGAATGTCTACTTTAGTGTCTTTAACCACAAAGCGATATTTATATCATTGTGAATCACTGTGACTGCTTTTAAAATAACTAAATCCTTTAAACTTACAGTATGTATAAATTGTACTTTTAAGTGGTCTAATGTCATTTGTTAATCTATCATAGGATCGGTCTTGTTATTGTTCTTTGTTGTTGTGCGTGTGCTCGTGCTCATATTTGTAACTGTGTCTTTGTCCATATGCTGCTTTTTTGGCCAGGTCTCTCTTGGAAAAGAGGTTTTAAATCTCAATGACATCGTCTGGTTAAATAATAAAAATACAAGCTCTCATGAGTCCTAAAGAATAATTATCTGATAGAGTATCAAAAGACAGAGGAGGGCTCACCCCACGTACTAGGCTTCTCCTCTGCTTCATGCTCCTGTCCCAACACTCAAGGATGTACTGGGACTGAAATTCAGCCCGGGACTTTGAGACGAACGCTGTGTGGGGCGCAGTTATTTCAATAAATAGTGGTTTACTTGCATACAGTCACTTTCATTATGATGACCTTCAAGAAACTTTTTATTACACCTGCCTCTTAAGTTTGAATAAGAAAGGCGCCACTGCACTGAACAAGACCAGGTTAGGCAAGCCTGAGTCAGTCAGAAGGCTAAAATAGTTAAATATCAGAAACTACAATGCAGTCTCATAAAATAGAATCAAATCCCTCAGCTTCAGCTCCCCTGTGCCGGACCCTGACTCTGCTTGTCCTGATTGTGCAGCTACATATGGATGTTAAGGAGATCAGTAATAAATATAACTAACAATAATCCATTTTCTTATTCTATCTATGGATGATTGCCCTGCACACATCCTGTACCTGCCACTGTTTCTGTTTCCATTGTCCTCCTACTCCTGCTTCTGTTCCTCGTGTTTCTCCTACAGTCCTCCTGTTCCTTCTCCCTTCAACTGTTGTTTATAAATATATAAATATATATAGCCTCTATGCCTACATGAATGCATATAAATTATCTGAGGTTATAATAAATGGATTACTTATCAGTACCTGCGCTGGTTCCTGCCTCATCCGCATCGCGCTGCCACAGCAGCGTTCCACTAAGGAAGAGGTCGGGTAAGTTATGCATTTAGTTGCCTCTTGTGCCAACATTTCTGTCTTTTATGTTCAGCACCACACATTTCCTTTTCCTCTTTCTTTCTTTTCAACAATGTACCTCCTCTGTTGTGCTTGTCACAAAACACTGGGCTGAGTTCAGCCCCAAGATCACATAAAGAGATTAAACTTGTCCTTGCTGGAAAGTAAACTCCTTTCATCGGCGCCATTGAGCCAATCAGATTTCAGAAAATAAGAGGATCGGTCCGAGTGGGAGGGGCCGCCTGTACCCCAGTATGAAGGTATAGGTTTGGCCCAGTCTAAAAGACACAGACCGTGTACACTGCAGCTGACCGGCCAACGCGGTCGCAAATCATTTTAAAGTTGAACATAAGAAACTGAAAAATAAAAACTCTTGAAAACCAGCTGGTTCGGCCTAAAATAGATCAGCTGTTCAGGATTGTTCCCACATTCCCAATAGCCAATCCGCCCCTGCTAACACCTGCGCTGCTACTCCCTCTCTGGAGGAACAAAGATTGGCAACATTTTAGAGAATTGTTAGAAATTAAGAAGCGTTACTGAAATGTTGTTTAGGAAAAGTTGGATAAGGGGATAAAATCGGGGTCAGAGAATCATCGACCTTTCAATAGATTAAAATCTACCTAGTTTTATTTAGCAAAGCTTAACAGCTTAACATACAAAGCCTACGTCCAGAAACACTTTGAGATAGAAGAGAAGAGAATAAAGAAACCAAACAGAATTTCTGGGTCTAAAAAGCCATGAAGCTGTTCAGAAGACACTTCCTGCTGCTTCCTCTTGTCATTTGTCACCATCTGTAGACGGTCAGAAACTAAGCAACACACTTATTCACTGGTTATACAGAGTCTGCTAATCTACGGAAGCTAGCACTTTATGTGTTTATTTATAACTCTACACTATATTTCTGACCACTGAAAATTTAAGAAAACACATGATGATGATTATCAGTATTTTCACATATTCAAACTGATCCAGGAGCTGACTTCAGATCCATCATGTTATTGTTAAAGACAGCTGCTGTCACTCTGTTCACAGCTCAGAAGGCGTGCTCAGTGGTGACATCAGCAGTGATGTCATCATAATCGCCATCCAATTCGTCACTTCCTCCAACCCGCTGGGTCATCTCCATGGAGACGGCTGGTTTGTTTCCTGTCTTCCTGCTGCAGCAGATGGACAGCATCAGACCAGTAGAGACGCAGTATGGACAGAAGACCACTAGATGGCAGCAGAGTCTGAGCACAGACAGAGAGGAGTCTGACGGAGGAGAACAAGAATCACAGTCAGGTTTGTTGCCAAGTAGGTTTTTACGGAAGCCCTAAGTGCCCATCGATTCAAATGTTGATTTACTCTGTTTCCCTTTGATAACAGGAGTATCGAAAAAAGTTTGTTTTCCCGTGCACACAATCCTGTGCCAACTGAGCTCACCAATTTCACTGGAAACTTTTCTGAAATCATCCTAAAGAAACAAACCTACCGACCCCTGTATTCAGCTATGATTTGTTATCTCAAGATCACGAGGAAATTATCCTGTTTTCACATGAAAACGGAGTAAAATCTATGGCCGCTTAGGGCTTCCGTAGTTTTACAACACACAAGGAATTTGTCTTTTTTGTGAGTAACAATAAAGAAAATAAAAAACAAGAACATTAAAAGTCAAGAATCATAAACGTAAAATAGAAAGTTGAAGAATTAAATAGTTGTTTTACAATGATTCAATGGGAGGGACAACTTATAACAGGAAGGAGGGGTCTGGACAGTTTGGTGGAATCATCTCATCAACACTGATTTATACCTTCATTTTATGTTCATTTCACACAGAAGGATCAACAAACCAAATGTCATTCGTTGGTCTCATGTAATAATGACTTTCAGTAAAATATTCAGTGTGAGAATCTAAGCTTTAAGAACTTTTGACCTTTTGACTTTATTATTAGTTTGAGAGCTGCAAGTTCAGCTTTAAAATTTAATTACTTGGATTGCTGATAACTGTAATGGTTGATTTTATGATTTTTATGAATTTTAAAATGAATCAGTTT
>NW_024042755.1:0-25000 GCF_014851395.1 Micropterus salmoides | reverse complement strand
CAAAGTTTGTCGGTCATAGACTGCCCAAACCGAGACAAAGTCGAGACCAAGCCCATTTCCCCACATTACATGACACAAAAATGTGGAACGAGATCATAGGTAGGGGAGACCTGGGGCAATTGTAAAATGGGGCAATTGTGACACTCAATTTCTCCAAACAGAAACAAGCTAGAGTGATGACACTTAATCTGCACATGCATAGGATTCTCTCTCTGCCTGTGGAAAAGGAGCAGGATCATTTCACCTCAGCAGAAGTATTTAACAAAAATACTGATTTTGAGGTATGAAAGTAACTTTTTGGATGTACAGTATTTTTCTTCTGGTGTCTAAAGTTTAAATTACTACAAATTTAAACATACATAGATTTCATCTCTAGGTTATTGATTAACAATTAACACTAACAAACTATGCTAATATAGTTGTGGCTAGTGGGCATACAAGATTTTATCATGGCTGCAACATCGGGGCAATTGTAACACTGTGTTCACTGATGTTCCAAGCTACATGGCCCAATGTAAGGAGCTTGTTTGTCTGTGTTGACTACTTTTGTTAGAAAGTGAACATATTTCACTAAATTTAAATGTAAAACTACATTAATATAGGGTGTATTAAAAGAAATGGATTTGTTCTAGTATAAACAAATCATCAGTTAACATAGGTCAACGTTCTTTGTATAAAATAATGTGTGTTTTAAATGTGTTTAACAGAAAGTGTGAATGTTATATAGGCCTAACTCTGCAAAAGTAAAGTTCTTTTCAATTTCAGTTTGTCTATATAGTGGATTTAAAATAGTTGATTGTATAAGACCCAGCAAAACCAAAGAGAATGATTAGTTCACTTGTAAAAAGCAATTTTATAAAGATAGTACAGAGAACTTAGCAGAGGATGCCTGACATCTAAAATAATTTGAACCATATAAAAACACTCTTAAGTAACACTAACTGGAAAGTAATTACTTTGAGGTAGCCCTAGGCTTTTACTTGACATACAGTGGGTTAATATGACTTATTTTTCAGATTAACAGTTAACACTCTGAGTTCTTGCATTTAATTAAATATTATAGTAATTTTCTTGTGAAAATATATCAATTATATTATTAATTAGTGCACATATACGTGTTTCTTGTATCAAAAGATGACTTGTGTATCTCAAGTAGTATGAGTTATTAAGAAAAATGTAAAATTGCCCCCGGTCTCCCCCTACTTCTCAGATTGTTCTGAAAGATCTACATTCCCATTCAAACACACACATACAAACACTAAGAGCTGTAATCAAGGGATGCATCTTTATTCAACACTCCTTTTCCATGCTTACCATTGCGGGGAGGGGTGAAAGTTGTTAACAACACATTTTTAATTAGGGTTATTGGTTGCATTTGAAGCAACACGTTTTACATCCAATTAAAGTCACAAGCAATTTATTGATATTCCCAAAGTTATGGTCCTGACTGGTCTTCAAATAAAATCTAGAGTCCTCCATTTCCGAGACTGAGACAAGACCGAGTACAAATGCGGTCAAGCCCGAGACGAGACCAAGACCATCAAGAAGTGGTCTTAAGACCAAGACCGGTTTCTAGTACTACAACACTAGTAAAAACATATGTAAACTGTAATAGACATTTAGTTTAATTGCTAAACAAAAGTGAACGAAATTTCAATGAATTTGAAAGGACGACCTTGGGAGTTGTATTGCCCGCAAAATCTGCTTCCATTGACCAAGACTGTAAGAAGTAGCCAGCAGAGTGTGTCATAGCCCTGCCATTGGGTCATACCAGAGCTATTAAATAAGATATATATCTTTTATATATATCTTATTTAATGGCTCACACCTTGTGCTTTGATTTCAATGGAAAACAAAGGACAAAATAAAGTGATGACTTTTGAATTTCAAATGACCAGTGTTTTGTTATTATTGAACCTATAAACATGGCCTTGGTATCATTTTAAGGGATATTTCAAGCTCTTTATATCTGTACAAATTGTTTTAGCATTTAACCATGTTGAACCTACAGGTAGTCTACTGTTGAAAACTCAACTCAAGTCTACTGTTGAAAACTCAACCGTTGACTACTTACTACAAAACAGTGAACAGACACAGTTAGCGACTAGCTAGTGAAGCTAGTGGAGCATTTAGCAGCTAAAGAGCCAGATATTTTCCCCAGTAGTTGGTAGAGACAGAAAACAGTGCTAAAAGAGAGTGAATACCGGACTTACATTCATCAGGTGGCCAGAAATAGGACTCCAAATGAATGCTAATGTTACTGCTGCACGTGTAAATAAACAACTGTCTGCTAAAAAGTTCACCATAGCAACTTAAAATCTGGTGATATGTCGGTATCCTGTTTACAGATTGTTTCTGCTGCCCCCAAGTGGCCAGAAAAAAGGCCCAGTTATTGCAGGTTTAAGTAAAGGATCTGATTACTTCAGAAAACACTCCATTATGTCTGCTTTTTGTCATTTTGAAACAGCAGACTCAGTCTCAGTGCCGGATGTGAATGTCAAACTTGCCTTCCAGATGTTAGTGACTCTGAGTCTCTGACATGATCCTGACATTTCACATCATCGCTCTACTGAGTGTCAACTTCATATGCCTCCCCTTTTCTCCTCATTTGCCTCCTCTCTCTCACTCTCTGGCTGCACTTGCAAGCATAGCAAATTATTTTCATTCTTGCCTTGGGAGAAATTATATCCAATAGTTTCAGAGCTCCGTGCCTCTGATGAAGCAGTCATGGGAGTTTACTATTCTGCTACTGCAGCTCGCAAAACATTTTCACAAAACAAACTGTTCCAGAACAGCAGCAGAAAATGTTTTCAGGACTTGATTCAGTTTTTTTTTTTCCTTTTCCTCTCTACCTGCCAAAACACACACACACACACACACACACACTTCAGGCGAGCATGAGCGGGAATGAAGGTCACAGGGTCATTGACATGTCTTGCACCTAGAGAAAGCTCTATAATTTTTAGGATATCTTCTGCTTAATTTAAGTGGTATTTCTTAGAAGTCATTCTCAAAATCTGTGGAAATACCAAACTATCTGCGCGGCTAGATACCATTAATATTTAATTTACGTAAATCAAACCAAATTACTTTATTTGTATATATAATAAAAAGAGGTGTGTGTGGTGATTTAGACTGCAGTTTTGCTTTTACTCTTACACGTGTGTGTGTGTGTGTGTGTGTGTGTGTATATCTCAAATCATCTCCATATATACGGCAATTACATCTTTTTTTGGCATGCATACAATCTCACAACCTTTCTGGTTCATTTTAAGCTGTTTTGGCTCATTCAATGTGCAAAAGGAGAGTTTGAGCAGGAAATGAGAGAGAACACACACAAGCTCACAGTGATACACACAAGTAAGCACAGAGGAACACTATACTAGGGTAATTTTTCCATCTTTTGCCAAATTCTAGCTGGACTAATATTATTTCCAGCTGTTATGAAGCTCTTACACAAACTAATCAAACAGCTAAAAGGCACCACCACCTGGTCAACAATGGCCACTACGATTAAGGCACACACATTCAAGAAAATCCACAGAAATGGTGATTTGGTGACAACCAGTGGATTCACATTGCCATTACAATTCTGAGCATCAAGCCAACGACGGGAATTCCTCATTACAAAATAAACTGTCTTCCTACAAATTCATGATCATATTGACTCCAAGGTTAAACAAACAACATCATTTAATAAATGATTTTGCAATACAAAACATCTGTGCAAAAATGTTCAGACAAAATACAAAGACAAGGCCTCTCTTGGTCAAAAGGAGCATAAGCATGTAAACCTTCTGCAATGGGTACATGTGAACAGAAATATAAATTTACTTGATTTAAAAAAAAAATGATTCTCAAACAAAACAAAAAAAAGGCACAATAATGATTTTTCTCCAAATATAAAAATACATAGACTTGATTAAGATTCACAGTCTTGTGTACAAGTGGTTTTTGCACTACTATATTAGTACACATAAATCCTTTACATGCTGGAGGTCACCTGTACAAACTCAGATGCCAAGGTAGCTCGATCTGCTTTAGAGGAACAAAAAGATAATGTACATGTAATGTAATGAGACAAAAGACATCACTGAGAAAAAAAAAAGAAAACTCCATGGGAAAGTTAACTTAAAATGATTCAAATAATTGTGGACTAGATTTGACATGAGGTACAAATCTCTTCCCAAGGTGGAAACATGAGCTTCTCCCTTCATTTTGCTAATGGCAGACAATCAGCTTCTGTTGACCATATTTGGTTTGAATAAATTATCTTGGGGTAAACTAAAGCTCAACCTAATGTAAAACTGATTTATTTTAACTCTACAGTGAACTGAATCAGATAGTAGCCAAGGGTTTACACAGACGTCTTGTCTATTTACATTCCACAAATGTCAACTTAAAACATAACCATTAAAAAAATTAACATCCACAGCTAAATGCTGGCAGCGCACCCTTGTGTGGTACTGTTTAGCCAATACAGCTGACTGATAGAATGATAGTCTGTACAACAGCAGAGTGCAACACATGTACAGTCTGGGACACTTTTATGACCATTCAAAACCAATGATTGTCTAACTACACAGGCTTCTATGACTTTTTCTTAAAAATAACAAAAGCTTCATATTTAGCTTCTAATCAACCTTAATCAAATAATCACTTAGGTGTCATTTGTGTCATTACAGGACTGAGAATTAATCATTTGCCAATCACACAAACTTCTTATTACAAAAGGATATTTGAGTAAATGCATTCAGAATCACACATGACTACCTGCTACTGGACATGTTGAAATATAAATACAGCTATAATTTTGAAGAATCAGGAAACTCCGACAAAATAGATTAAGTTTGTTCTTTTAAAACCTGCACTTGCTCTTGTTGGGATCACACATCAGTACAGCTGGCACCAGGTGTTTACTGTTACCATACCTACCACTGATACCATGATACCAACCATTTACTGATAGTGAACCAAATAAAAGCAACATTCATAAAACTCTCTGCACACAGTGATACAATCTGTCCCCAACTCATGAAAGTGATCCTTACAAAAGTCCAACTGAGGCCCATTTTTGTGATGTTGACATTATCTACTACGACACTTACTGTAACCCTTCCTACTTTGAGTACTTCCATGTCTTGAACAGTTATTTATTTTTTGCACAATACAGATCCAAGGAAAGGACAAACAAATAAATGAAGCCCTGTGAATAAAATCAAAGTTCCTTCGAAATTCAAATACTGAAAAAAATGAAAACACAACATCTAATTTACAAATAAAAATGTTCTTTTGTGAGAGTGACATTTTAGCTTGCATCACTGACAGTAAATTGACCTCAGCCCTCATTTGGTGAATGAAGCTTATGCCCTGAGACCGGTCCAGCTTAGCTGTGGAGGCTGTCGGGGATATGAGCGCTGTGTCATTTCATTTGTAGATCTGTAGGGGGTCCCTCTGCAGCCAGTTTTTGAAGTTAGATGCCATAGCTGCAGGTAGGGTCGAAGATGGTATAAGAAGAAGAAAGGGTGGTGGGGGGTGATCAAGGAATGATGTGTGAAGGAGAAAGAGGAAGGCAGGGAGAATGAAAGGCAGATGAAGAGGTTAATGTCCCATCAGAAGTACTCCCAGCTTTCTTGTTCCTTAGCCTGGAAAGCAGTATACTGAGATTTGAAAAAGGCAAAGAGGCTTGTGTGCATGTTGAAAAAGTGTCAGATAGTCATGTTTAGGTTGCACAAAAAACATTCAGGTGTCATTTCTGAAGGGATTTTGTGTGAACATGATGATGCACTCTGACAGATCTCACTGCCTGGATGAGTATTTTCACCAGCTTAACATCTGTAGCCAATCTGTTTCAGTTTGAACTCCAGCTGCTTCGATGGGGGCCGTCACATAGCCGGGCTACAATACGTGAAAGCCAAAAGGCCGGAACCTGTACGGCTTGAACACTGGTGAATTGGCAGCGGGTCGGTGATGATCCATAAAAGCTGATGAACTTCTTGTTTGTTCAGTCTGCTGTTCCCATTTTTTTTTCTTGGTTATTGCTTGCTAAATGCTGTTTCTTTCACTGTACAAGCAAACATGCAGCACATTTTTGTGTTTTAATATGTCCAGAAACATGCAAGTCACACCACTGCTGAAAGGCACATGAAGGTCATGGTATGAATGTCAGTGTTTTCTTCACATCCTGCATCAAAAATTGTTGACACAGGAACTTGTCAGATTCTAATCACAAACCATTTCTTAGGACACAGGATGGACTATGTTTTCACCTTTAAATTTAAATTTTTTTCCTTAATAAAAAGTTCTTTTGAATATATATCTTCTATTTCACTCATTCATTCTGGACTTATGTACCGTATTTACACAGAGGTTAAAATAATAACATTTTCAAGCCATGGTAGTAAGTACACTTGCTTTAAACAATAAGGCATTAAAAAGTCAGACAGCTATGAATATACTTATGGAGCTGCGGCAGTGTTTGCTGCACACTGGCCAGTTTCTGTTGGGTCTCCTTGTGATCAGAGCTGTTAGACTGGGTCCCTGGGTGAGAGGCTAAACTTCTCAAATTTGGGTCCCGAGCAGAGAGAGCGTGAGTATCCCTCTATCTACAGATCTGCGGTGATGACCGAGTCGTTGTACATCAGTACATCCGCATCAGCAGTCAGCAGTGCTGATGTTTGCGATGCATGGTCCAGTTGTCCCATCCCCTTCTGGCTAATTTGTCCATACATCTGAGCCGGCCCTCCGCTCCCCGGCATGATGCAGTGGGAAAGCAGCGGTGTGTTGGCATCATGGTTGGAGCCCGTGGTGGAGGGCACTCCGCTGACATGACCCGTGCTGGTGGAGCCGCTAGCGCTGCTGGGTGAGCGGCTTTTGGGAGGGGGCAGGTGGTGCTGGATTACCCTGGTTGGTGGAACAGGGGCAGTGAAGTGGGCTGGAAAAGCTGCGTATCCTGGCGGGATGGGGTATCCATTGACGGGGATAAAGCGCTGGTGGGTTTGAGTCACAGCCATCGGTGTCCAGGCTGTAATCGGAGCCATCTGGCCTGGTGAGGGAATAGCCTGGGCTGGGTAGAGGTACCCAGCAGCGGCGGCGGCAGCAGCGTAGCGGGGGTTGCTAAGGTTGCTGACAGGGCTGGCGCTGAGTGAGGTGGTCTGGGTTGTGGCATTGCCTCCACCACCAGATGGCGTGCTGGAGCTGGCGTGGGATGACATCCCCTCCCAGGCTCGAAGGCGGGCATGGATGTCCTTGAAGCGCGGCCGGCGTGCTGGTCCCTCCTGCCAGCATTCAGTCATCAAACCATAAAACCTGAGAGACAACAAAGTTAGTTATCAGGCAATTTCTTTAAAGGCTAGATTTAATTTAATGAAGTAATTTTAATTCCTAAAACTCCCGCCCCCAAAGCCATTGTTTATATTGCAGAAAAGAGCTGTAAGAATGATTCATGAAGTAGATCAAGAGAACACACAAACAGATGTGTGGGACTTCAACATATAAATGAACATCCGATACATTCTAGCCCTTGCTAAACGAGTTCACACAATGCTGATAAAGCCTATCACTGCAGGTAAATCTCTTGTATTTGCAGTATACTAGAGTCTTAAAATCTGGTCATACAATTTAACTGCAACATATCTGGCTTGGTCTTTAAATGGTCTAATAACTGAAAAACCTAAAAATAAATTTTACAAAAATCTGTTTGTGGTGGTAAACGTCTCAAGTTGTTAAGTAGTGTTTTTTCCCTTTCCTCTGTATTCTGACAGTGGAAACCTTAGTTAAATGTTGATTTGTGGTTCTGCTCACGATTAGTTCTTCATTAAAAATATCCAGATATCAAAAAACAAGAGAGAAGTAAAAGCATGAATTTTGAGTTTTGATTAGACTTTTACATTGCATATGATTGTGAAAGAGGTAAGTTTTTGGTGTTTTGGTACAAAAGGAAACTAAAGGTGAAATATGTTGCTTTTCCAGCCTGAAACATGCCGTTTGTTTCAGAAGATCTGAAATTTCAGAAGATGATGAAGATACAATGACATTTGTGGACTTCTAACATGAGGTGAGAGTAGAAATAAGTTACACCACTATATCACTTTCTCAAATTTTACTTCACTTTATGCTGTGAGCAATGTTAGCAATATTAATCTGAACATACCTTGGCGGACAGTCCTCGGGGCAGGGCAGCAGCTGTCGCTTTCTCACCATCTCCATCACTTCTTGGTTGGAGAAGCCGTAATAGGGCTGTAGACCATAGCTGAAGACCTCCCACAGCACAACTCCGAACGACCAGATGTCTGAGTCTGTGGTGAACTTGCCGTAAGTGATGGCCTCGGGGGGCATCCACCGGATGGGCAGAAGAGTTTTGGGCTGGAGGCAGTAGTAGTCTGAGGAGTAGATCTCTCTGGAGAGACCCAGGTCGGAGATCTTGACGTGGAGCTGTTCTCCTACTAGAATGTTCCGAGCTGCAAGGTCTTTATGGATGTAAAAGTGGCTGGCCAAGTACTCCATCCCAGCAGTCACCTACGTTTGTTTAGTCAGAAAGAAATCAATATTTAAGGAGTAATTAGCTGTGAACAAGGATATATATATATATATATATATATATATATATATATGGAATGAAAGTTTGAATATAGTGAATGAAATCTGACATCATTGATGTGTTAGTGAATCAGAAACAAAGTGTCCAACGTCCACAATTTTGAGCAATGAAGAGATTATAAAAACACTGGCGAATGCATGTATGAGCCAAAATACTGGAAACCACATCCAGTGCTGTTCTCCTGATTTAGAAATGTATTATCTTTTATCGTGGAAGACCAAATTCAGGAAACCTCCCAGGCCAGGCAGTTCCCGTTTATCAGGCTGAAATACGCCTTTAACCTCACAGGTGCCCCCCACAACAAACCCTATATACAATCTTCGTACGTCCACCCAAAAGGGCTCAGGCAGTAACTTTTTAAAGAGTAAGATCTTGTGTTTAAGGAGAAATAGCTGTTATATCGCTCTCTTCAAAGCCACCGAACTCCATTGACAAAAAATGTTACCGCTGCTAGGTTATTTTTTCTGTGACTTTGGTGTTTAAAAGATTAGTTCGGATGCGAACTAACTTAAACTGTTGTGGGGGCACCTGTGAGGTTGAAGGCTTGTTTGCCTGATAAACGGGAACTCTTCCACGATGAAAGAGAATAAATTATTTCATCAGGAGAACTACTGGATATGGTTCCCAGTATTATGGCTTGTACATGCATTTGCTAGTGTGTTTGTAATCTCTTCAATGCTCCAAAAAGCTGACACTAGATTTCTTACTTATTCGCTCATAGTGTCACAATTGCTACATCCATACGGATTAATCACATCAAAAACACAAGATGGCGCCAGTGATTTCATTCCATATATTCAGACTTTCATTCCATATTATATACATGTATATATATATATATATATATATTTATTACAGCTGTAAACTGCTTTAATATCCCACCTGTATGGCCATGTGCAGGAAGTCTCCATGATCCAGGCTAGATTTCACAGTGCCGTCCTCATCACTGCTGCAGCCAACGTCAGAGTGTGGTGAACGCATGATGAGGAACTCGTGGAGGTCGCCTTGGGGCAAAAAGTCAAACAGCATACAGACAGGCTGCTCCTGGGTCACCACACCTAGCAGGCACACCACGTTTGGGTGCTGCAGCTCCGTCAGCACTGCGGCCTCCTGTGATGGAAACAAAAACGTATCAGTGAACTTTAAGCAAGAACAAACGTAGCAGCTTCATTTAAACAATGGGGACTCCAGCTTGAATCTACTGTCTACTCTGACAGATGTTTGTTGGGGCTGAGTGTTTCAAACGACATCAAGAGACATATTTTTGATTTATCACTTTAAAAGGCAGGCAGTTCAGGTCTGCCTCATTCTCTATACATGGAAAGGGAGGATTATGTTTTTACAATCCTCCTTAACATCTAAATTTATCTGGACAATCCGCCAGCAGCAGTAGTTTATTTATGGAGCTATTTCAAGTGAATTAATCGGCTGTTCAATGATTTTTAACTGTATACACTCGTCTGCTATCACCCACCATGTTTACCCTCTGTGCAAATATAACTAGTCATGCTTCAAGTCTTGTGGGAAGAGAGATTTTCCACTAGGAGAGAAGTACCCTGTAGTTTAAAACAGTAGATTATTTTAGAAGCACATCTTTTAAAATGACTTAATATTTAGCCTTAGAGCTGCTATACAGGTTAAACATGACTGACTTTTGAACCTGTGCCCTCACCAATATTATATGTTCACACATTTTTGAGTAGTTATTTAACTTGTGCAAAATTTGAGGAAGAGACCTTAAAGCTTCGGGAAGCATAGATCCATTCGGTACCTGCTGGAAGTCGCTCCACTGCTGAGCACTGGAGATATCCTTCAGGGTCTTTATGGCCACAAGCTGTGCCTGGTCCATGCCTGGCAGATACAAGTGACCCTTGTAGATCTTCCCTGAAGAGCACTCTCCAAGCTCCTCCATAAAACGCACAGCCGATAGAGGAAGCTCTTTGGCCTTGCTCTGCAGAGAGGAAGAAAGAAAAAGGAAGAAGTGAGATCAGTGGGTAGATTGATGTGACAGAAAAAAAGTGAAATGTTGACATTACGTTTACATTGGTGCTGTTAATTTGCTGTAGGCAAACTTCCTAATACAACACCAAATATGTGTTTGAGTTGTAAAAACAATTACATTATTGCCCAGAGAGTTAATAATTGTCATAATCACACTCAATCCATTACATCAGCTTCTAATGACTCCCTTAAATCCTTTGGAAAGTGATGTGGGAAAATAGCAAAATCTGGCAACACGTTCACAGCTTTAAAATTTCATTTAAAACTGACAGGTTAGCAGCTTTTAGGAAGACTAAGCAATTAATTCTGTTGCCAGTATAACTGTGGAATCAGCTGAAGAAATAACAGAAACCTGTGTTTCTTTGTGTGGAGGGACATAACCGTTTTTAGTATTTTATTGTTACTTTGGAAGATGTAGACTGGGTTTGTTTGCACAGCTAAATCTAACAGGACTGAGCTGAACTATGGGGTTATAACTGGGTCACAAAAGTTTTATATCTCCAGTTGGACTTGGATCAAATCAACTTCTAAATTAAAAAGCCTGAACACATCCTCTAAAATTCAGCAAATGCATTCACATCCAGACAGCTCACTTTTTTTTTACTTTATATAGTGGAATTAGAAAATACACTCTGCATCTGTGTGTGTATGTGTGCGTTTTTCAAATGGTTGTTTTTCCTTAATGACTTTGACTAAACTCTCAAATCTTAGAGCTGTCCAAGTGATCTCAGAAAGAGAGGGAGTTGGGATTATTTGTGTGTGTGTGTGTGTGTGTGTGTGTGTGTGTGTGTGTGTGTGTGTGTGTGTGTGTGTAGCTGTACTTGAAGATAAAAGGTGAGAGAGAGATTGGCAGAGATTTTCAGATTCCAGGAACTCTGAGATGAATAATGAAATTCCTCGGTGAGCATGAGAGACACACAGGCCTGTATGATCTCTGAGGGGGGTGGTGTGTGTGTGTGTGTGTGTGTGTGCGTGTGTGTGAGTGAGGCAAGTGTGGGGTCCTGCTGATGTTATGAGAGACACAGATGTTTTTAGTTACGGGTTTGTTTCACCTCTTTGCTTCTCCCGACACCCAAACCCTCAGATCCTCCTCACACCACAGCAGGCTTGTGTGTATGTTTATGTGTGTCTAAATTGATTGTCACAGGCCACGGCCCCTGGGTGACCCTGCAGCAAAGCCTGCTGGGCATCAGCCTAACCCTGACCCAAGACAAAGTTGCAGATAAGAGGGGTTGGGAAGAGAGATTTTGCAATAGTAACATAATCCACTATAATTTGAGATTTGTCACTCATCAAAAAGGTTTAAATTGTAGAAATGATTTACCCAAATGCCTGCAGGCTACAGTATTTAGCTTCCAGATTAGATGCATGTGCTAGAAACAGACATGAGAAGTTGAGTAAAAGCTATTTTCTTGCTTTTGAAATATTAAAATGAATGGTTATATGGTCTGATTTGTGTGAACCATATTTCAGGCCCTTGCTGTCCACAAAGACCATTTAAAATTCACTGTAATTTCATAAATGCATGGTTGTCACTCTGAAAAACTTTCTTTGATCTCCCGTGACCTCGACTCTTTGCAGCTACAAGGTAGTCATCTAAACACAGCCAAGAGAGACTCCCTTTTTGTGTCAGTGAACCATTTGTTCCATTGCAAAAAAAACCCCAAACAAAATAAACCACAGATATTAATGGCTTATGACACTTCGGTGAGATTTTGCGGTTCTTTCTACAGCTGTTGATGGTAATATTATACACATTACAGTGAGCATCAGCTCTGGTTGCACAAGCACAGACACTGTCTGGATAACCCTCCTCCCACCACCACCACCAAAATTATGTGGAAAAAGATAAACAGACATGATATGACCGAGTGTGCAACCTTGAAAGAAATCTGACACAGTTCCTAAATGTGAGCTATGAGTTGGCTGGCAGATCTGGGGCTTGATGATCTACATTACAAAGAGTGTCTTTGAAAAAGAGGTCCAGAGGTAAAGGGATGGAGGGAGAGACAGAGGAAGAGCAACAAAGAGAGATGTATTAAGTGTGAGAGCAGGAGGGAGAGGAGTGTGAGGTAGAGATGTGGATAAAAAGACAGTGGGAGAGAAATAAACAGAGGGGAAAGGAGCTGCAGTTGAACATTCCTGGACCTGCTGAGCTCTGATGATAGAGATCTGAAGCTTTGTCTGAGACAGGTCATTTCCACAATCACACACACACACACACACAGTAACCACAGCATGCTGCGACGTATCCCAGTTGACACACAGAGGGCTGTGTGTCTACTTCCTCAGTCTGTTCTTATGACTTAAAAAGACAAACACAGCAAAGGAGCACTAATCTAGATTCACCACAGGACAGTCCAAAATGCTGTGTGAGTGTATATACATGTGTGTTTAGCAGTTCTGGTGCTGTTCTATAAATAGGAAATGCTGGGGTGAGATGATGGTGGGAAGACTCAAGTTTATTGAATAATGCGTCAGATAAAGGTGACAGAGGTGTGTAATGGGGGACTAACATGTCAATGGCATTATATGCAGTGCAAAAATTGTGCACATAAATTGTGGATATATATGTGCAGGGTAATTTGATAACCATGTGTTTCTGTAAGCATGTGAGTGCTGGGTTTTCCCTGACATCTCAAGAGGTAATAACAGAGTGTACGCCCTACTCTTATTATTTTAGCAATCCTCATTAAAAAGTGAGTGAAATGTACAGTAACTATCTCCCCTTGATAATATTAATGTATAAGATGCTTCCTTTTTATCCTGTTTGTCATTGTACATGGCATGGTCCAATAACAAATAACCCTCATAATCAATTATTTCTAAGTGAGTGACTCCAGAAAACATAAATGTACACATAAGAAGCAGTTCAGTACTGCATGACTCGCTGTCAGAAAAGACAATTTGATTTTCCCACATGGATCCATGTAGCGCATATGATACAGGATGACATCATCACAAATGTCCAATCAGTAAGTTATCTGTCAGTCTATATAGGTTTATGTTTATTCCTCTTGGTTTGTTTGTAATAAATCAGTGTGAACACAAACTGAACTGTAGTGATTCCTCTGAGAGGGGATTGAAGTCATAAAGTTATGTAACTGGAAATAATGTTAAGTGATTGACTGAAATTGCATCCGACATTTTTTCTGTATACTCCTATCATATATCCTCATGGTATTTTTGAATCTTTCATGGGATATGGAAGTCATGTACATTTAATTTTAGCTCAATTTGTTCCTTTTGTAAACATGGGCCGAGAAGCGAGACCAGGGGGAAGGAAAATAATGGACCACCTCTCTTAACTCAAATTTTGTCACAGAAATGAAAAGGATATACTGTGTCTGTCTTCAAGAGCTGCAGCAGGAACATTGTCTGTGTTTAACCTTTGTTTACGCTGGGAAGGTTAGCAGGCATGTTCTTTTCCCAGCAACCCTCTGCTTCACACTCAAACACACAGACACACATTCAAACCTAGGAGCTGCCTTTTACAAACACAACCCTTGTGTCCAAGTCTCAGCGAAGCAGAGCAGAGCATCCATCGTTTACTTTCCTCACCAGTAGTGTCATGTGCTGTGATTGTGCTGCAGTACCTTTGGCTTGTAGGCAGTCGTGAGCATAGACATCTCAACGTTTTGTCCTCGGACTGGTTTGGGCTGGCGAGGGGCAGGAGGTCTGGAGGACTTCTGGTTATTGCGGCACACGCAAATGAAGAAGAAGAGCAAGGCAATGGCCAACGGGATCGCCACACTGGGAACCAGGATGTACAAGATCTCCATGTTACTGCCACCAGACTTGTCTTTATGATCTATAGGGATGGATGGGGAGGATATATAGGATACACAGATTATTGTATGACGCATAGAGACATACTAGAGCTGAGCCAGTCAATTAAGAAAACCAAGCTGCAACAATTTTTAAGTTTAAAGTTTTAGACTATTTTAAGCCCTCTCATGTTCACAATTTTCTGATGTGTTATAGACCAGTTAACAACAATTCATCAGGAAAACAATCATTAGCTGCAGCGCTATGACATATGTACATCTTCAATGATACATTAAAAATAATAATAAAAAAAGGTTAAAAAAAAGGAAAAAATAAATCAATTGTGTTGAGAAATAGAAAGTTGTTGGACATTTAATTTTACTGCCAAATAGTGTCAAATTACACTTACATATTTATATTTTGCATAATGACACATCTGAACAGAAGATGAAGGACATCATGAAAAACTATAGGAAGATCATTAAATATTCTCCATACTATTTTTAGTTTCAGTTGAATAAGAAATGCATTACTGCAGTTTTAACCATCAAACAAAATATGTGCAAAGTTGTTACAAGGACAGCATTACACAGTATGAATCTCATTAGTAAAGACTTCTAGTCTCTTACCACAGATGGCTATGTCACAGAGCTCCATGCGGACCCCCTCATCCAGAGTGAAGCACCAGGGAGCCTCGTGTTTGTTCCCGGGGTTGCGGCAGTACGAGTGTCCTCCATTCAGCTCCGGATAGCGGACAGCCTGGTAGGTGTGACTGTGAGGATACTGGGAGTTCCACGGCTGACACTGACGCCCCGACTTGGTCATACTGACGGTCCCTCTATAGTCTGCCCCGCTGTTGTTGTAACACTTGTGATCTGGGGTAGAGGAAGGCGTGGTTGTACATTAGCTGTCTGTGTTAGGTTGAGTAGTATGCTCACATTATTGGGCTTACATTATCATCTTCCTCCTTTATTTTGGGTGGCTGGTGGTGGACAGGCCTTATTGAGTAACTCACAGGCCCAGGTCTATTAAGTACTCATGCGAAGCAGCATTGAGAGTCACACTTTATGTTTGAGAGTGACCATATTATAGACTCCAATGAAAAGCTTATTGCTAGTTACTCTCCTAACAGTTTGTTTGTGTGAGTGAGTTTACTTCACCATGCAACAAACCATTTTTTTAAGTGTACCGCTTCTTTTGTAGAAAGTGTACCACTTTCCTATTTTCCCGGCAGCCTGGGTTTTTTATTTATCTAGGTAAACCATCAAAATCAACTTTAAAAGATGCAAATGTATGATAAACTTGCTTCAGATAGTAGTCTATATCTATTTTCTTTGCTAATGTTACATCATTGTTACATTGTCATGTGGTTGAGCACAGGTAGTGTTAAATCTAATATTTGTTTAATGGCTTTCAAAATATTTTCCTAAATATCAAATTTAGAGGGAAATAAAAACTAAAAAGGATGGACGATGTGAATTTTTGCATTTTAATGTTCAACTGTTGAATAAGTACTGTTTATTGAGAGCTTTGAGAGGAACTGAAGACCAAAGTCTATTTTCTCATAAGTTTGACTACAGGTGCAAGAGTTAGCTGATTAATCGTTTTGTCGATTCAATAGAAATAAAAAATATTTTGATGATCATTTCATTATACGAGTCATTTTCAAGCAAAAATGTCAAATATTTGCTGGTTTCAGCTGATCAAATGTGCAGATTTGCTGCTTATCTTTGTCATAGATGATGTTTGGAAAACATTTTTCACTATTACTACTAATCATTAGTTGCATCCCTAAGTTTAACCATACTTGGACTCACAAATAAGCACAATTTTCAGCTCCTGTTAACAGTTACAATAGGAATGCCTCTCCTCATATAATAATAGTGAGCTCTATTAGCAATGTAATAGTAATGCAACCAGCAGGTGAACATGTCTTACTCTTGTTTATGGGCTCGGCCATGGGGATGCCGATCCGCAGACAGTTGGCAGCCTCGGGGCTGTCAGAGGCAGCCAAGTCGTCACAGTTTGGCAGCTTCAGTCTCTTCAGGATTATGGGGTTTGAGCGAGCGATGATGTACTCTGTCTTACACAAGTCGTTCTCCAGGATCTCACACTCGTCCTTACACAGGTCCCGAGGTTTGTCGGTACCAGAGCTGCGGTCGCATGTCGGGAAAGCAAAGTGGCAGAGAGAAGGGATGGCAAACTGGGAGCAACGATCGGACAAATGGTTGGATGTCCCGATCATGGTGAAGGCCGCTGGAAAGAGGGGGGACAAAAGTAATATATTCCTTTCATCAATTTATTTTAAACAACACTTTCTGGCATCATAATTCATCTATATGTTTAGCATCTAAAGTATATGAAGGTTGTTTTGTGTGTAAGGGATAAAAGACCAAATAAAAATGAAACATTCTTTATATTCTTTGATCGATTCTTTTTTACATCAAGAGACATAAAAAAAAGACACGAGAAAGCAATCCTGTGCTCACGTTGCTACTATTTTTTGAGCATCTAAGCACATAAAGGATCAAAGAGGGAGACTGATGATGAAAGCTGCAGCAGTAAATGTATGATTCATGGTCAGATTGTATGGTTATTGCACACATGTGCTTTTCTATGGTTGTGGTTATCAGTAGAGCAGCTCTGTGGGGGGTTGTGGGGAAGACAACCGTTTATAAAGTGGATAACTTAGGTTGGCAGTCATCCAAACACTTGCACAGCACATGTTTCTTGAATAAAATGATATTGAAGATCAGTGAAAGTCATAGATTTCCTTTTGTTTCACTCGTGGTAATGCACAACTGCACAATCAAAACTCAACTCTATTTACACATTTCATGACCAAAAAGGAGCAGGGAGAAGAATCTTATTGTGTCTGTTATTACAGTTAGTTAACAACCAATACAGTAACATGAGAACAAACAGAATCAAGAGTCATTCACAGTAATTCACCATCAACCAAGGAAACACATCACTTGACAACTGCATATAGGCTAATTATTCTTTATATATACATTTTTACTTAGTTTTGTTCAAATTTAAAGATTACTTATTTTCTTTATAAACCTTCTTTAAAGTTTGACTATTCATCACCAAGATGGTGAATAGCTACTGAATGTGTTCTGAACTGTATGATTTACAGTCCTAGTGTTGACTTATTACAACATATGCGGCATTATAAATCTTAATTATCACTCTTCCTTGAGTTCATGGCCCGTTTGTCCCGGAACTGTTAAGGGGAGAAGCTGACAGCTGCACGGATGTAATCAATAAAAGACACCCTAAAGTGACCTCTGAGGACATATGCACGCAAACACACTAAACAAAAACAAAGAAGCAGAGACCCAGACACGTGTAACAGCATGAAACAGTATTTGGGCTCCATCCAAGTGGTGACCCTGCTGAACTTCCTTTGAACTACATAAGAGACATTTTCTTCCTACTGCATATTAGTTAAGCATTACCTTCTAAACAGTCCTCACTCACAGATGGTTTTCATTGATTTAGTGTATGCAGAGAAGGCAGCTTCACAAAAGGTGCTCTATCAGCCCTGGTTGCTGAAGACATATGTGTAAAAGGTTTGGCTGTTCAAGACAGAATTGCTACACGATGGTTGAACTAGTGAACTCACTGTATGAAAGCAGACTGTCAAACACAAAACACCTGAGAGGGAACAACTACTTTGTCCTTACGGCTTTGCTGATCTGACAACATTCAATGGAGATGCACATGTGTGTGGCCAAATTGTGTCTGAATCATTACCAAAAGCTCTGTGTGCACTTGAGTAAATGTAAATGCTCTGTATTTGTATAGCACCTTTCTAGTCTTTTCGACCACGCTTTTACACTACATCACATTCACACACTCATCCTCAGTTCTCAAACAAAAACTAACATTCATACACTGGTGGAACAGCCACCAGGGGCAATTCCAGGTTCAGTATCTTGCCCAAGGACACTTCGACATGCAGCCTGAAGGTGCTGGGGATTGAACCCCTGACCTTCCGATAAACCCGCAACCTGCTCTACCCCCTGAGCCAGAGCCACCCATGTGTTGACACTTGCTTTAAATGAATAAATGCTAGATACAAGTAGTACTGTACAAGTAAAAGTGGATTTAGCGAGCAAAATTGATTTTGCACTAAAAAGGGTCAAACCCACTTATACACGTTGCCTGTTCTCACCTGTGATCTGGGTCTCGATCTCGCCCTGCATCTGCAACGAGTCGACATAGATGCTGCGGTTGCCGATGAAGCGGGCGCAGGCTATACCTCTGTACGGCTGGCAGAATCCCTCCTCATCAAAATCCTCCCTGCGACAAATAGAAACACAGAGGAGAGAATGTAGAGAAATTCAAAGTTTGTTAACAGATATCTCAACAATATCAACACATTCCATATGTCTGCAATATTTGTACAACTGGAAGACCAAGATGCCTTGAAGACAGTTACAGACACCAAAGTGTGCTGCAATACAAGCATATTCCACTAGAGGTCAGTCTATGTTTGAAGAAACTAGTTGAAAGAAAAGGTTGAAGAGGTCTCCCTTCGCTTGGCTAAAGATAAATCACATTCAAGTCAAAAGCAGAAACTCACGTGCACGCACACACACACACACACACACACACCCACCCACCCACCCACCAATCCCAGCACAGATATAAACCACATTAGGAACTAATTTTTGGCTGTTTGACTTTATTCCTGTTTATGGCAGAGAGATGTCACCATGAGCCATAATCTGAAACATATGCAAAGAAAGAGACAGAGAGGGACTTGATGACTATGTTTTCACAACTTTGACTTCCTTTACGTAGTCACTAGCATTTCTTTTTTAATAATTTTTCTCCCTCCCTCTGTCGTGTTCTACCTTGATCTCTAATCTCTCTCATTTCGTACATACACTCACTCAAACGTGCACAAACATATGCACACACACAAACCACATGCTGACTAGCAGGCTATTCGTTCAGTGTGAGATCACTGTGTCATGTGCTTTAAATTGTGCCATATGGGGACTTTTAAGACCAAGCATGACCACAATATATAGGGGACAGCATGATGCCACTGTGGGTGTGCACGCACGCACACACACACACACACACACTATTTTAGCTATTGGCTGATTAAAAGAACATCCTCATACTTCAGACACTACTGCTTGAGTAATGGCAAACAGGAGCACTCCATTTGAAACTGGTCAAAGTGTGACGTTTGGAGAATACCGAGTAATGACAACAAAAATACTAACTAAACATTAACCTTGAACTTTATTCTAAATATGACCTCTGGGATTTATAGCTTTGTTTCGCTACTTCAAGTGAATTGAACAATATCCACTTATTTTATTAAAACACTAATGTTTTGCTCTCATCTTATGGAAACACACTACTTCATTTCAGCAGTAAAACAGAGCCTCATGAGGCTTAATGCTTCATTATCATCCAACCATGTCTGCCGTCTTTGTTGACAAGAGTCAGGTTGTTTACAAGGCATGTAACAGTGTGTGAATTGCACTAATTACTCCACTAACAGTAAAACTGCACAAAAGAGCTTTAAAGATGCAACTGAAAACAAGGTGACAATTGTACAGGCACATACACACACAACTGTATGAACATCCATGTCGGCATTAACACACACAGCCTTCGTAACGCCAAGGGTGTATAAGTTTGGTGTGAGTACGGGGGGGTCATTAGGTTCCCTCTCTCTGAGGAGTGTTAAGTGACTGAAGGGCCAAGGTCAGCTCTCTCTCTTTCTACTCCTGTCTGTATAGATCTAAATGGGTTTTCCAGACATAGACACACAAACACTTATTCACACACACAGAACTATAGAGCAGTGGTCTGCATACTGCCAATTCCATAAATATGAATTGCATTTATAGCTTAATACAGATTTAAGCAGATTTTATCCTTGGAATATGTAATTTCCAACTAAAATGTATATATGGGTAATAATGAGTTCATGTTGTGGTGTGCCTGCAGACTGCTTAGTAAGCCACAAACAAACTCTTCAGGTATTTTTCCTTTGGCAAATTTTCTCTAGGTAAAAATCATGACTGGCATTAAAGCTGTAACGGGAGAGTCTTGAAATAAAAAACTGTGCCACTGTGAAAACTAGCTGAATGATTTAAGGGGCTGTTGATTGACTGGGCTGCAACCATTCAGAATATAATGCACCAGAATATGAAAACGCAGCTAGAGCATGAGAAAACACACACACACACAGAGCTGGAGTGTTTCCAGGCAGCCGAGAGGTTAGTTTGGTTGTGCGTCACAGATGATGGTGGACACACACATCCACACTAACATCAAGCCACACACAGACAAGTAAATGACAAGGGAGGGCAGGCGATCCACCACAATGTAGCCAGATTCCTGCAGGCAAATTACAACTCTGGCCAGTCTGACCGGCCTCAACAGAACCAACTCAAACCCAAATCCCACTCATTGCTTTCTATATATTTTAATTTCTTTCACTCTTTTCCAAGTCGACTTAGCTTGAAAGTCCTGTCTGAGAGGCACATTAAAGTGTCTGTACCCTGTCCAGTGCAGCAGAAATGACTTACAACTTGTCTAAAGAGAGAAATGGGTGGGAAAGACAGATCGACAATAACCTAATCACCGAGAGACATCTGAAGTTTTCCGAAAATCTTTCTTGAGTTTTGTTTTTGTGTATCCATTTGTTTCACTGTGCGTGTGTGTGTGTAAGTGTGTGTGAGAGAGCTATTCCAGGCAGGGAGAGCCAAGTGTGGTTGCTATTTGTGTAAACAGTGGATGGCTGTTCAGGCCCTTTATTTTACACACCAACGCCACGGGCCCTCTGTGTAATGTTTTATAATAGTTAATTACAAGGAAAGGCTTTTCCCTCCGAGCCCCAATATATAATCCAGATCTAAACAGAAAGGCGAGTCTCACCACACAACCTAAACAAGGTATTGAGGACATTGATTCATTGTCTAATTTAATTTTTCCAACCTCATTATTTATTCAGGGAAGCACTTGCTAAGCAGCAATACTCTTTTTCAGCACCAACTTGGTTCATATCCATATGGTTACATATATCAACACCTGCGTGGTGCCCGCACAGTACGACACAGACTGCAGCTCCAGACAGTTTCTCACGTTAATGCAGTTTTTATTTTTATTATTATTTTGAAAGTCCGTTGCTCATTGGCTCTGAATACAAATATCGTCAAACCATGGTCACAGGAGGGGTGGGATGTTGATCAGCCTGCAAATCACCCACCCAAACAAGAGGTGGATGGAGGTTTCGGCAGACTACGATGCATGCAGCGCGTGGGAGAAGTAGATAAACAAAAGCAAGACAAGCGAACAAATGCCATAGCGAAGGGTCACGTACAAAAAAAGACAATTCAACTTCGGCGCGGGCGGGCATGTGTGCGAGGCGACCACTTCACCTCACTTGCTACTTGCAACTGAACTTGCTTGGGAACATAGACCGTTTATGCTGCTCCCTGATAGAAATTTTTTTTTCTGCTGATACCAGCTCAGAAAAAAACAAGAACACAGATTTATATATATGTTAACCTGTTGCTCAGTAGGTGCCTGTTATGATGTTATGATCGTGGCTCTTGTTTTATCAAGCTAGATTAAAGGCAATGCCCTGGCAGTGGCAAATAGCTTTGGTTTAAATATCTGATTACATTAATGTGTAAGTTGAAATTTACAAGAAATATTTTATCGCTCCTGTGTAATGGGAATACTGTGGGTAAAAAGCACCTTATTTTTTTTCAAGTGTTTGCAAACCACATTATTGCACTTTTGTGTATATAACAGTACATTTAAATTAAAAGTGCGCAATACACTACTTTGGAATTCATTATTCAATTTTGCGCATAACAATGGGATTAAATTTATTAAATTAATAGATTAAATAAATTATTTTCTCTCTCTCTCGCTCTATAAAAAATCTGGCCAGTATAAAAGTGAGAAACATAGCCAGAAAACATTAGCCAAAAACATTTGGCAATATATCTGCAGGGCAGCAACAGGAGCAGGGCAAATGTTTAGCCCGCAAAAATGGATGATTCCCTCACAGTCGACTCCACACCTTCTCTCAAAAAGAAGTTAAATTTCAGCACTAAAGACTGTTTTTCTTTAAAACTCGTAAATCGTTCAAAATGTGGAATCTCCCTTGTCTCACTGTCTTTGCAGGAACAGCTAACTCTTCTTGCTCTACCTCCACCCTTCCCTTGCCATCTTTCCATCCAACTCGCTCTCTCTATGTGGTTCTCTCCTGCAAAAATGCCTGACACACAGCACATTAACGACTGCAGCAAGGAAAAAATAATTTATACATAAAAAAATAGAAGTTGAAAGAAAACTCCAACGTGCCAAAGCATCATCTTTTAAAGTGTGATCTATCCAAACCCCACTGCTGGACATTGAATTTGAAAGTATACGGGTGACAATTTTCTGACAGATGCAAAAGATACAGAGCCCTATGGTATCAAAAATAAATTCCTGTATATGCAGTTCAGACTGCTACTAATCCTTTCTTAAATCAACTTTAAATTTTTTAACCATTTGCTAACCATATTCTAACTTTTTTCCATCTTCAAAAACACCTTTAAAAGTGTGGGACTTTACTACTGTAGCACATGCTCTGTTTATTCCAGAATAAACAAACTTCTCCTTGTGGAGAATTTCACTGTTGGGTCTTATACTTTATGTTTTTATGCAGATCTTTAGTCATTCAGCATGTAAACTTGGGCATTTCTCATCAAGAAGCTGTGGGCTGGGATGACGGGTTGTGTTGAGTTGTGGGGTTGAGGGGATGTGAAACTCAACACTCTTTGTTGGATGGGATATAGAAAAGATGGGATTTGAGGGTAGGGAGGCAAGGGGTGGATCCTGGTGACATTTTAGATTTCAAGGTTTAGTTTGACAGGAGCTGCTGTGGGTGCTAAGCGAAGAGGAGATGAGATGCCAGCAACATGACGTCACAGCTGCTGTATCCTGATTGGGGATGCCCAATAGCTTGTGTTGTGTGAAAAACATAAGCTCCCTGGTTTTGTTTTAATGCACAACAGCAACTCCTGGATCTCAAAATGTCTTCTCAGATCCTTGTTGTTGTTGTTGTTTTGAAGTTACTCAACTATAAACTGAGGTGACTTTTGTATATAGTTATTCGAAGTCTGATTTGTAGTTTTATTTTAAGGTTACTTAAATTATTTGTGTATTTCTTTGCAAATTCTTCATTAGGTAAGAATAGGGTCACATACTGATGAAATGTCATCCAACACAGATCCTAGTTTAAATATCTTCTTGAGCTCAGTGACTCACTGAGATTCAACACTTTTGTACCTTTTCAGAGAGTGTTTGTGAACATGTTTATGCGTGTTAAATGGTGTCCAACAACAAATCAAAGACACTTGTGGATCTGAAAAGGAATGGATAGGCAGAGAGGATGAGGGGTAGGAAAACAATGGACAATTGTGTGGTCGCTGTCCTCAAGAGACTGCATTTCCTCCCTGGAAGTAAGTCTGACACAGATGATAAAAAAGATGAGAAAACAAAATCTGTTCAGCATTATTCAGCCTGTTTACAATTATAAAAAGGTACCACAGAATTAGTACTCAGCAAAACATAAATATAGGATTTTGCCATGGTCTTATTTTTTTGTTTTATCTGTGCAATGCTGGTGAAAAGTATACTGACATTTGGCAACAACAATAACTGTAGGGCAGTGATTCATGTGTTGGATCCTTTATACTGGTGTCTGCTTATAGACAGTGTAACTATTATCGTAGGAAAATACATGTGTAGCTGCAGTGTATAATGATCTCTCACTGACAAGGAGCCAAAATGGCCACCAGAGGATGAGGTTGATGGGGGTCTGTGGCTGCCAGTGGCCCGTGACCGCACTGGGAATGAACAGTGAGTGAGGGCCACTATGCGCTGCATAAGGATACAATGGAGAAAGAACAAGCGCTCCTGAGTCCTCGTGTTACTACAGCTTAATGACAGCAACAATAGAGGCTTCTGTCAGAGAGAAGGACGAAGAGAGAGTGTACTGAAAGAGGAAGGAAACAAGAAGACAGATAAGAGATGATGCAGAGAGGACATCATGGATGAATTTGAGTTGATTTGTAGAAATCTATTAGAAACATTTTTTTCCCCCCAGTAGAGCAATATCTTCAAGTTCTCCTTTCTGTGTATGGTGCTTTTTCCTTTGTCTGTTCAGGTTGAAAACATCACTGTATTAAAAAAATGCAAGGGGCTGACTGATGTGGGCATGTTGTTTCAGGTACTGGTAAGAAGACACAAGACTATCCAGGAAGCACAGTTCAAGTAATGTGTCTATGAGTATGAAGGCTTATCAGAAACTAAAACAATGCCGTGAGACTGGATATTACAACAAAATAAAAAGTTATTACAGTAGCAGTCATTTAGCAGTGCACTGCTGACATAACATACTACAGCACTGAGGCAAATGTTAAGCAAAGTTCATCGCTACTAGCACACAGCACTGCAGATTTCTTTTTTCCTCATTGAAACAAATGAGGACAGTGCACTTCAAACAGTGCTATAGTTGGACTGGACACGGTCTTTAGTGGACTTTCAGAGTGAAAACTTGATGATGCTTTAACTACCAGTGAGACAATG
>NW_024042754.1:0-25000 GCF_014851395.1 Micropterus salmoides | reverse complement strand
ACAGTTGCCGCCAGTGTCACTGGGTCACATTTTTTCCGGTCCCTGGTTAATGGGCTGTAGAGATGGTTAGCACGTACGATTAGTTTTAATCTACTACATTTGACTGGGAGAGAAAGGGATTGAATACATTTCAACACACCACTGAGGTTTGTATCTAGCACTGAAAATGAAGCAAATAATTTTTTTCAAATTCTTCAATTGGACCCAAAAGAAGCAAACCGATGTCAAATATTTGGACTTTATTCCTTTTTTTCTGGCAGTGTTAAAAATATTTTTCAGATACACTATAAGTTAATTTATGCAAACAGCCATGCAAGTGTTGTAATGCAGGAAAGCACATACAAAAAATTCAGAATAATTCAGTGTTTTGAATTTCAAAGTGCGTTATCAAGTTCAGTAGCCTAAAATGTGTTCTAGCATACGTGTTCACTTTTAGTTTAAGGTGTAGTAACTATAAAAGTGAATCTCAAGAATGCCAATAAATCATTTAGTCACTCACTACTGGAGAAAAATTCAAAAGTAGGAAATATAGTAAGAAACATAACATGAAATGTAAAATGTTAAAGAAAATCCATTTTGTATGAAAGAATGCTTTGAAATAATATCCCTCTGATTTCTTTATGGTTGTGTAGTTTGCTACTTCAAATAAATTCAACTATTTTATACTAAATATATCAATTCCCTGAATCTAACTTAAGACTCTAAATGTTTGTTAGACATATGTAGTATACACTTTTACATCTAAAGAATACTATTGTAAATTGAGTAATAATGTATAACATACAGCGCGTAGTGAGATATAGCTGATGTTATCCCTTTGACAATCTCCTGTCACAACTGGTCACTTGCACTTTGATGCATAACCCAGTCAAAATTAATACCACTCAGAAACACATTATTGCAAGCATATAGTCATATCATCACACAACATGTGTTTTTAAAGCATGTGTCTCTGTTGCTTCTGTTGTTGAGGTGTTTCAGATGGGTGAAGAATTAATCTTGTTTGATTAAATGTTTTTGGCAGAGAAGTTTGGAAATGATCTTCAGAGAGCCCTTAGCTTATATTAATTAATGCTTTTACAATACTACTCATAGCCTAATACAAAACAGACTTCAGAAAACACTAAATACTGTAGGTGTAGCCCTGTGAAAAGATTTTCAAGTGGGCCAACATTGATTTAAGTCATAGTTACTGTTACTGTTTTATGACACTGTTAGCCTTGAAATCTCCAAAAATCTGATGTGTTGATATAGGCGCTATCAACAGTTTGTCTTAAGTCCATAAAATTACAAATAACGGTGTAAAATGAAGTGTTCCCCTAGATATTCCTCTTCTCTAGATGAGTATCTAAAAATGTCACTAAATTAAGGAGAGCACCAAAACAATGTCCCAAGGCTTACTGACAAAATGTTCAGCAAGCTTACATTGCCAGGCAACAAATACCAGTTAGTAATAGCTTTGGCAAGAATTGCTCTGCAACAGTGAAGTTTCCAGGACGCACAAACTGAATTACTAGAGTTAAAAAAAGTTACACAACCTTCAGTGTCACAACAGGCTCAGACACAAGGCTTTGGGTATCAAGAAGTTTCATTCATTAAAAGAAGAAGTTCCCCTTCAGTAGTCTTTTAAACAGCTCTGTCAAAGCAGCACAAAGTCGCCAGCAGTGGTGACCGTCCTCCGCGGGTCACGGATGAAGGGCCATTCTCTCTTCTCTGGGGTCAGGCTGGCCGACAGGTCGTAATCTCTGCCATGACCTTGCACAAAAGTGAACGCGGGGTATTTCTCCTTCGCCGATGGCTGCAGCACCTGGAAAAACAACAGATCAGAGGAGTGCTAGTGTTACACCATACTATATATTTCACAACAGTTTGCTTTGAATTTCATCACTTAACCTAATGAGGGCCATCTTATGTTCTTTCTTGTGTTGCCACCAGATAAATTACAGTATATTAATTTTAATATAATTTCTATAGAGTCTTCTAAGCAGAAGTGTGACAGGTTTAAAGAGGGAAGACTGGTTTACACCATCTAGCCAACATGTTGACTGGTTTGAGAAGCAAAGTAAGAACTCTGTCAGATTCATGGCCAAATGGTGCCACCTAGTGGTGAATCTACTGGTCAACCTCATCACACATTTTTTCAGGGTACAAAAATGAATTAACCTTTGTGATAATAGTAACTGTGAACTTTTGGCAGTGGTGAAGTGATTTTAAGGAGTCCTGTGTTAAGGCAGTACTATTCCTTACCTTAGACAGCTCTTGTCTGATTCTCTCATAGTCTTCAACACTTCTAGAGTAGAAACCTATGGTGCAGCTTGGGTCCATCTTGCTGAAAGGCATCTTCTTTGGTGAGGGGCAATGATATGACTAAACAAAAACATTAGAAAATATTCATCTAGCTGAAGGGCCAAATATTGTACAACAACTGAGGGGGAATACATACACTCCATGCCAGCGTCAACAGCGAATAAGATGTAGTCTGCATTATTTGATGAGTGAAATCCTATTTATCTGCTGTCACAGCATCCATAAATTTACAACTCTGGTGTGTTGTCACATTGTATAACACTGCATGCAAAAGCATAAAACAAAGTTGCTCTACAGTACTGGGTGCTGATTTTTATGTATGGGTCCTGAAATATTCAGGCTCACACTACCTGATCCAGTATTTGCAGTATTTCTCTTAAGTGGCAGCTTCACACATCTGAGCAGCAAATAAATCAGCAGATAGGGACTCTGTAATTGGGCCGAGGGCTGCTTTAAGATTCATACCCTTAAGTACTAACAGAAACTATTAAATTCACATTACTGGGGACCCAGTCAGCTCGTCTGTGTAATTTCACATTACCTGGAGAGGGAAATCGCTTGTGCTGACATCCACAAAAGACTGACAGTAATGAGGGTCCATGTAAATCAAGCTGTCATCTGCAAGGACAAAACAAAAGACAAGTTATTCAAAAACATCGGATTATTACAAAAACGCACTTCTCTCCAATTTCTATGCAGAGTAGCTCAAAGTCACCCGCTTGGCCTACTGTTAGGCTTGTGTGCGTCAAATATGCCTCCCAGAAGGTTGTTTCTTTTTAATATCCACCAGGGTGGATTAAATTCTGCATAATCAGATGCGTTTGTACAAGCACATTCTTTACACCCACAAAAAAGAGGTTGTCATTTAATTTTTGTGTGGGGGAATTACTTTTACAAACACGCAATTATATTCGACCATTTGCATAAGATAAATGCTGCGCTGAGCTGCGCCTTGGCAGGGAAAATGTATTGCTTGTCATTTAGACATCATCCACCACTGTATTTCAAATTGGTAAAATGTAAATGCGTAAATATTGACTGCCAAGATGTACAACTGAAGGTTCCTCCTGGCTCCTGAAGGTGATGAAGAGTGGCTCACTTTGGGGCCTGGATGAAATTTAATGCATGCCTCCTATGGAAATCAATTACAGCTCACAACTTGGGAGGTTTACTTGTGATAAATGGGTGAGGCTTTGATGGGTCAGAGAGAATAAAGTAAGCGTTGCTTCACTTGCTTCCCTCTCCACTCCTCTACGTTTTCCTCACGCAAACAGGAATACATTAACTTACTTTGTCTCTTCACATAAGAAGGGTATATTATGCAAAATAATCTGCTATTCACACCAACCTCTCTGTGTGTCTTTCTCTGTTTTGCATTATGCTAACACTAACCTTGAAATCCTACAAAGTAGCAGGCCTGTTTGGGTTTCCCTCCGATGATGCCTATGCAGTACTCCAGACTCAATATGCTCTAAATTCAGAGAAAGGGAGAGAGAAATACAAAGTACATCTGGCTGGGAACCTAAATATTTTCATTTTGTTTCCCACATACTATATTACAGTAAAACAGATATTTTCAACTCACCATTCCCCACAGTGACCACTTCCTATTTATGGTATGATAATAACTTTTACCGCTATGAGTGTATATGTGTAAATGTTGTGATCAAACACCAAATGATCAAATTATATTAAAAAGAGTTTAAAACTGATCCACATGTATCTCTCACCTTTGCAAAGTTAAAATACTCAGGGTTTGTCTTCTCCCCTCCCAGGCGCACAGGGATGAGGATGATGACAGCTTGGCTATCTGACGGGGTGGAGGCTGACACTGGTTGGTCATTCTGTAGGGAAGGAGGGGCATTTGACCTCTCACCAGAGGCCTGCCCTGCTCTTGGTGCCCTATGGCTATCGATGACATCAGCACTGTACACTATGGAGGATCAATAAAACAAAGGTCATTTGTCTGCCTCCATGTCTGCCCTGTATGTCAATCTATCAGCCATCCTGTCTATTTATCAGGCTCTCAATCTTGTCTTTTTGTAGCCATTCCTGTTTTTTGCAGTATATGGGCTATGTTTTTACAGTTATGTGTTTGCCAAAGATGCAAAGTTCTTCTTCAAATTGTCCAAAATATTCATATTTTATCCATTTTTTTTTTTCAAATATGCTTTGTCTGACTTGTGAGTCTTTTTGGTTTAATATATTCATGGCTACCTGCAACTAACAATTATCAGTTACATTAACAATTAATCATTTAATGGCTAGTATGTCAAAACACAGTGAAATGTCCCAAAAGTCACAATTTCTTGGAGCCCAATGTTACTTCTCCAAACTGCTTCTTATGTCCAGCCAACCGATCCAAAACCCAAACAGATTCAATTTATTTATAAAATCAGCAATTCCTTACATTTTCAGAAGCAGAAAACAATAAATGTTTCGCATCATGTAGATCTTCATGGACATACAAGATTAATAATTGACTGTCAAAACTGTTGACGATAAATGTTATATTCTAAATCATATTTCATTAATCCAATAACTGTCTGAGGCCTAAATTCCATTATGTACAGACAGTCATGGTGCACAAGTTCAATTCACTCCCACTGTCTCTCTGTGACTTTCTGACATCAAACTCATAACACACCAAGACACTTGCTTGAGCTATCTTCTGCTCTGGCTATTGAGAAGACAAACATTAATCAAAACCCAAGTTAGTGGGGTTAAGAAGAGGTTGGAGTGGGACGTTATAGATTTTTGTAGTGGATGTGTTTGTTGGGGAGTGAGGTTCCTGTCACCCTTCTAAGCAGCTCCATAGTCTTCCAGCAGCAGAGAGACGGTGGAAAAAGAAGGGTCAGTTTGGGCGCCATGCCCAGTATCCTGTTTTATCAACAGCAGGCTCATCTTTCATACCTGTGCAGTCCTGGGAGACATACGCAGTTATACCCGCCAAGCCAGGGTCCATCGCTTCCTCGACAGCTTTCCTAAGAGAGAGACAGAGAGAGAGAACACAGAGAGAGTGACGGTTTTCAAAGGTTTACATGCAGAGTATATCCTATGTAAGCATCAGGGCTATATAATGTATATTGCAGTTTAGTTTTAAAAAACATAATGAGTCAGATGAGTATATCTGTTAAAAGATATTTTTACAACAGTATATCTGAATGAGTGAGATGCTGGAAATGTATGAGCATCTTATCAAATAATAACACACGGACATGGAAACATTACTAGGCTGATAAAGAGGCTGGTAGCAATGTCCGATGTGGTTGGTAGTTCATATGCATTATTATATTTATACAACTTGAGTTATTTAATATATTGTACACACACACACACACACACACACACACACACACACACACAAACACACAATACATTGGCCCCCCACAGGACAGCTATGCCTAGGCTTTCTAATAAGTGTAATAATTATACAGTCACTTCACAACATGCACAGTTTAACATGACAATCCTGCTGGTTCTTAGTAATATCAGTACATAGAGCTTTTTTTTTTTTTACTTCAAGCATGTCATAAAATTCTTCCATCTTTATTTGAAATTTAATTTCATACCCCAAACTTCTGCATGAAATAATGGCACATTAGCATTAATAGTGCTAAAATGATTCATTGATTAGTTGTTATACAGAAAATAATGACAATTTGGTTATACCGACTGACTATTTAGGTAATTTATCTAATAAAAATGACATGATTTGTTGGTTACACCCTCTTGAATAGAAAAGTTTGCTTTCTTCATTTAATACCACGGTAAAATTCACAACTTTTTAAATTTTAATTGTATATACTAAATGATAGATCCAATTAATATGATTGCTATAGATTAATCACTTAACAAAAATAATTGTGATTGCTTTGCCCTTAAGAATAATAAATAATTCTGTGATCAAAGCCAGAAGGTGCATGTGGATATGTGTATCCTCTTAAATCAAACTTTTTAGACTTACTTGAAGATGTGTGCTACCACAGCAGGCCCATACCAGTCCCCTGCCTGTTTCCCCATTGCCAGGCCCAAGCGTACCAGCCTGTGGAGGCCTAACTGAGCCGAAGGACTGTCCCCAAACCAGGATACCAGAGTACGGTGGTACATCTCTTTCCAATGTGCATCTGCCTCCTCTGCAGATCCCTGGCCCTGGGCTTGGTACATGGGTGGTGATCCATGATTCGAGGGCCTGGGGGAACCTTGCAGAGAAGCCTCCAGAGAGGCCACCAGACGCTTGGCTGCAGATGTTGTCCACGTCTCTGTGTCCAAAGGCTGGAGCGTCAGTGCCTTTGACCAGGTCCAGTCTGTGGAGGAATCAATCATGTATAAAACCTCAGTTACAATCAACATTAGAGAAAAACATTTTTTTTTAAAAAGTTGCCTATGGATACAAATGTTATTAGACCTTAGAAACATATTTTGTAAACCACTGATCCTATATTTCTGTGGATAAAAATTTCATAGGATTACTTTACATGTTTCTTGGCATAATTAATTGAAAATCATATTATTGAAATATTTGTAAGTGATTGAGATTAGTGAGATTAATACATACTTATAATCCCAATTTAGAATAGTACATTTTTTTAGGCGTAAGTGGATGCCACTTTCTCAAAAACACCTTTGACAAAACTCAATACTTAAGCTGATGATACACGGAGCAACTTTTAGAGCAATGGTGCTGGGCAATGTTGCTGTCAATGGTAATGAGTAAAGATTACTACCGTAATCGCCTTCTCCCGCCACTCTGCCATCCTCCCCGCACCGCCACTATCTGTTCAAAACATAGTCAGACTTGCCACCAGCAATATTGCCCCGTGTATCATCAGCTTTAGAGATGAGATTTGATTTAAAATATTGAAGGAAATTTTAGGGATATGATAGGATAGGCTCAAATGTTAATGACAAAACCATAGATAAACAATTCATGCATAACATCAAGATCTTACTTGTAGTGCCAGAAAAGCCTACATGTTTTCTAAACCTGATATCAGTTATGGAAAATTATGAAATGACCAGGTATCTATGAGGATCTCTGAACCCGATTATTCAACACATCAAAGATCCATTTAGAGCATCACCACTGAGAACAAAAAGTCTTTCAGAACTTATGAAATTTAAGGTTTTTGCTTTACACAGACAGAACCTTGTGCGCTTCAGAAACAGAATAGGTGTCATTCTGTTCAATTATAAGTTTAAGCGTCCCAGTATTTCACTTTAACGTGCCTTAGCCTTACAAACAGGGTGGGAGCCGAAGGTGGAGAAAAAGGGAGTGGCCCAGGCTATAAAATGGGCCAGAGTCTAAAGCATTAAGAAAATGACCTTGATTCAAAAGTGAATCAAAGTGAAATTAATCAATAAATATCCTTAAGTGGCCATTAGTCATTTTATAGAGAAATATTTCATTAGTGACATATTTTAAATTTGACAGAAGAACAAGTTTTAAATATTGTTTTCTAAATGACTGCATTAAACTGGCAGTCATCTCATTATGTGGACCCATAATGTCCAGGACACTTCAGAGACAATAGATCTGACAAAGATATGAGGAATTCACTCATTTTAAATGCCTTGCATCAACTGAATTAAATGTTCACTTTCAGGTTGAGAATGAGGTAACTGTCAAAAGTGGCTACAAAAGAGACACTGAACTAAAAGTAAATAAAGAAACTTAATGAGGCACAGCTGCAGTGCATTCCAAAATGAAATGAGTATCAGACCTAATCAAAAATGACCTGGAGTCTAAATTACAGTTCATACACATATCATCATCACATATCAAATGCAGCTACTATTTTTTTTACCTGCTGGTTAAATTGTCCCATTTAGATATTTTTATTGTAAAATGAAAACTTTTGCTGATGATATCAATGTCCCATCTCCACATTCATATGCAGTAGGTCCATAAATGAACACCTTGGGACTGCAGGGTGCAAGCACCCTCCAAATACCTGCCATACTAGCAGTTTCCTCTCTTGGTCAAAGGCACTTCAACTGTGGATATTAAATAAGAAGGTAGATATATACTACAAGCCCCAGTCTCTCATCTTTAGAAGATCTAAAAGATTTTGTATTCTCTCCTGTCCCAATTGATCAACTCATCACCCCTCAGATTTATCCTTGGTGGGTCCCAACCCCCATGTTTGAGAACCTCTGCTTTAAACTGCTACAAGCCCCAGCTGTGACTTTGAACTGAGAAGAATCTGTTGGCATTTTTTGTCTACACTTTTAATACATCTTGTTAGATCACTGCAAGGGTTGCACTGTAACTTAGGTGCGGTACCATCCTTCCGCTCACCTCTGCCCAAGAAGTGCAGAATAAGTGCCTGAGCCAGCATCATCTGCCCGGCTCTCAACATGCAGCCCCAGCCACAGTCGGAGGTCAGGGTGGAGCCGGGCAGTGGAGGGAACTCCTCCCTGTAGGTGAGCCACACTCTGGATGCAAAATCCTTGCGGAAAGCTTCCACATTCCCCATGATGAAGTCCTCGTCAGAGGCGTCATCGCAGGATTCTGTAGGACTGTCAATATCTGAGGCAAACAAATGACATGTGATCCACTCAAGATTTGCAGTTAACTTTTTTCATCTTGTGGTCTGCGGGGATGACAAATTTTCTGGCTCAAGTTAATCAAGCATTATGAATTTCTATTTCAGATTTTAACCTAATGCACAAGTAGCGAGTACATTAATGTCAGTGTCATTGCAAATACACTGACTATGAGTCACAAACATACATACAACACAAAACATGATACAAAAAATAGATGAATTATCCACAAATAAACACATGGATTGATTGATTTAACCCTAAAAAAAGCTTGTATCTCAAGTCAAGTCAGATATGTGCATATGTATGTGAAGTTCATTACAGTGTGTTAAAGGTACAGGATTAAGTGTGTATTTTAATTTTATCCTTTGTGTTTGTGCATATGTGTGCACACCATACCTTCAGCCTTAAAATGGTAATATTTTCCGAGGAGAAGCACTGGGGAATTTCTGCTGAAAGAGGTCTTTGATTTTAGAGCCCAGCCTAAGATACACAATAAAAAGACAATATTTTCTGGTTTTATTGATGGTTAAAAAAGAAACACACAAACTATGGGGTGACCTACTTACTCAGCTGACTGGCACACCTACTTTAAAACACCCATTGTTCAATGTTCTGGGGCGGTTCCAAGATTCCTGCCTGTTATAATATTCTGTTTTTCTTCACTTCCTGATACATAAAAAGGCAGTGAATAAACACTGGTTTTCTAAATAAAAAGAAACATAGCAGAAACTTCAATCTTAGTGAGCTGAAAAACTAAAATGTCACACACAAACCAATGTATGGTACAGTATGACAAAGAACTATTTTAAGGGCTGACTCAACAGCATTAGGCTCTTGTCTCATTGAACTCTGATGCTTGTTTTTATTTGTGTATTATCTTGTGTCTGCAGTACACTGTATTGTTAAGCTCTCTGCATTTCACTTTTACAAGTTCCAATTAAGGTAAATTCAAATTTTGTCACAAAAATAAGATTGTGCACAGCAGTAATGCATGGAAAGAAACCAAGTGGATAGAGAGGACTAAGCCTGTACGGCTGGTGTTTGTGTGTAAGGGTCTCAGCAAATTACTTACTGTACTTCACATTATGCCACGCTGACAAGAACTTTGTCTTCAATTTTTCCACCTCATCGCTCCCTTTATTCTCCATTTGAACCAGGAAGGGATGGAACCCATTCCCACACAGCCTACAACCCCAAACCGTGGTGTGCAGAGTAAACACACATACAGAGTTGACTGTAGCAGTACCACTTCTCCACTTCAGAATGCAACCACTAACGTTACATTGTTTCCCCCCTCACGGCCACTATGTAGCTCCGTACAAAAGTTACAAGGTCACAGTGTGTTACTCTGATAATTCAACACATTGGATGTCTTCCATGACTAGCTGTGAAACTTAACACTCTTCTCCGATCGCTAATGTTTACACGGAGGAAGTGAAGACATGTGATCTAACGGTGTTTCCGCCGGGACCAGGAAGTGGGGGCAGGTCCGCGAAGGCTCGAATGTTTGAATGATGTAGCCCGACCACAGCCCGACCGGGCGGTGTTAGACCCGTTCCGACTATTCACCTTGTCCTGAATGAATTTTCCACTTGTGTTAATATTTTTGTATCATAACGTGCGCGTTGTTGTACGAAGGCGGGGCGACGGATAAAAAGCCACGGGCGCATCACTTCTAATTCATTTTCGTGATTACATTGCTGCTATTACATTTACAATGGTATGTTGATGGTAATCTAAGAATAAGTTTCTTTATTTATCTGTGACTAACCCATCATGGTTCCATCACGCATCATACTTAGTTTGATTCTTTTTTTTCCTTTTCTTTCTTTCTTTCCTTTTTTTTTTTTTTTATACCGGTGTCAGGATTTTGCCAGATGTTTCTTTAACTTGATTGTTTCCTATACTTTTCATGCTACTTTATTTCTCATGTTATCAGCTGGCAATTGATTTTAAAATATGGAGCCGACGTCTATTTGCTTGTTTGCTGTGAATTTCTGTGTTTGTATAGTCCTACACTGTATTTTTCTGTACACAAGCCTCTTTTGAGAATGAAATTCTGGCATCATCGATCCGATCAGACTACATTTTTAAATAAAGCTTAAACTAAGCATCCTTTTTTGTTTTTGCATCTTAAACTAAGCATGCACAATAATGAGCATGCTTGTGGATTACAGATTTTGTATCGTCTTGTTGGTTTTGTTAAAGTAATTACTGCACAAGGAAACTCTTAATTTTCATTGCAGAATACCAAAGATGGAAGAAGCCTGAGAGAAAATGCTTAAAAAGTAACACGTAAAAAGAATCAGATATGTACCTTACTGTTTAAGATTCATATCAGAATCAGCTTTACTGCCAGGAGGAATTTGACTCAGGATTGTACATTGCTCACGATGTGCTTACTTATACAATAATACAATAATAAAATCAGACACAGGCTACAGTATAGAGAACACATGCATACACACTCTAAACCAAGAGTGACACATAGTGCAAGGAGCAAAGTGCAAAGGAAGCAGGAGTAAATTATTTGTCAGAATGTCTTGTATTTTGCTTTTATTTGCTCTCTTTCCTACTTTCCTACTGCTGCACAACTATTTGCCTCAGATTAAATAAAGTTCTGTCTTACCTTATAACAAATATTCAAACTTGGACGTTATCCTTTATATAGTTTAATGTGCATTGTTTAAAATTATAAAATGTCATTCATATCTGGTCTTGTGTATGTATAATCTTCCAGGTAAAATCATAAGGTTTAAAAAACAACAACAAATTTCAATCAAAGTATTGGAATTGCTGTCTTGCAATGAATGTTTAAGTTGGCCAGATTTCAAAGATAAATAATCAGGGAGTAAGTGAAGAATGAAAACACATATTCCTTCCTTTGCAAAAATGTTTCAGTACCAATGCATTTTGATAAATTACATTTATATTGGTGAATATTATGTAAAATATTTAAATAAATCTGTCCAGCTGTTCAATGTCCAAGCTTTATTCCTCACAGTACAGCGTGCAGGGGCTTTTCATTGGGTGTGTTCTGTTGCACACCAATATGGTCATTACGGTAATGATCCCATTCTCTCGTTTTCCCGTTTTCCCTGTGGCCGTAGTGAGTGAGTGGAAAGCTGAATCTGCCTGCCTGCCTGGGAATTTCGTTTAAGCACGTCAGCGGCCACTGCCATGGCTGAACGCCGCGCCTTCGCCCAAAAAATCAGCAGGTAACGACTTGAGACCTAGAAACGAGCTCGTAAAAGACACACCGAGCACTTTGTCGGTTTTATATAGGTCGCCCTCAGACCACTGCCGAGGGAACCCTGTGAAGGAGGCCCAGCCACCAGAACGGCCTGGCTGCTCCAAGCTAGCCGCTTGTTAGCCAAATCGGCAGAGATGATTAGACCCACCCAAACAGACAGCGACACAGCTAGCGGCTGGTCTCTTCTACCTACTACTGAATGCTAACAAAGGAGCAAGATGCACTATTGTTGTAATAAATGTGTCCAAGCAAAATAGGAGTTAGGTTTTCAGTAACCGAAATGGACTTACTGTTAAATGAAAACCGTTAATTTTGGACAGTTAGCTAGCCATCTTGCCTACAGTAGTTAGCTAACGATGGGCAGCTACTGGCTCTGGTGGAGATGTGACTGAACTTTGTAGAGTTATGTTTTAAACAAGAACCCGTTGAAAAGAGACATATCGTTGTATTACAGTAAGACTGTGACCAAAAGCCTTCATCCACAGCTATCAAATGTCGATGTTATAATCTCTTCCCCGCCCCTCAGACAGATTAAAGTAATCTCTTTAACAAAGGGCTTTGTGCTAGCTGTCAATAACCTTCATCCCAGGCGATAGATAACGTTAGATCAGGTAGAGATGAAATATTGTCTCCCACAGCTATAAACATGTTTTAATAACTGTCATTGCTGATCAGTTAATACACAGTTAAGTCATTGTTGTTGTTACTGAGCCAAAAACAACTGTATTTGAATCACTGTCAGATGTCTTTACTTGATGAAATGAGATTTTACACCCTTTCGGAAAGGTTATGATGATCTGAGGTTTTTGGAAAGGAGGAGCATGTGCTGTCACTTTTGTTTTCATTTTCTGTTTGGAAAAACTAGGTTATTAGAAAAGGCCATGCATTTTGTCCAGTGTTTTTACTTGTTAGAAATTGCTGTTGAGCCCAGTTCATTTAGCTATAGGCCAACACAACCATTATAGGCTGGACTCTGAAGTTGTAGCAGCTATAATCATGCAGAATCTCCATTTCTTTGTTGGTGTCAGGACTGGAGGAGTACGAGTTTTTATTGTAGTATATAATCCAATTCCCATTCATCAAAATCACATCCAAGCACTAGGATTTCATACTGATGGATGGATGGAATGGACACACCCTCCCCATGGCAGGTTATTCACCCACAGAGTGAGGCAGAGATGCCTGATAAGATGGTCAGCTAACAACACATACCTTACAATGTAATGCCACATATTACGACATTATAATAAACTATGGCCTAGTATTCCAATCAAAAAATAACTTTCTCAATTTATTTTTCTTAACAAACATTATAACCTTTACAAAGGGCACATTCATGCTTGTCTATTGTATCAGATCGCATTATATTGTGCAAGTCTTTATGATATTGTATCCACTTTATGAATGTGGGCAGTTTGCATCTCAGTGAATCTTACCTGAATAAATCAAGATTAAATAAAATAGCTAGTGGACACTGTTTACCTTGCTCACGTTATTTATTTTGCTGTGAAAAAAGGCACCTCCATTGTACTTGTTTAAGCATGCTGACTTTTAGTAATGAAAGCAAGTTAACTTTTGTCACATGTTGAGGCAAATTTTGATACTAAAATTCCCAGTGGCCTTGCTTAGAAGTTTAAATCACGTGTCTTAGTTGAATAGTTTGCCTATATTAAGATCTTCAATTGCGACCACTTTATATTTTGTTCCTGGGAGTTATTATTGTTATCATCTTGATGAAATAGCCACATGCTGTTTATTTTATCATGTTATTCCTCTGTGCAGTGACCAGTGCTAAGCCAAGGTCTAGAAAGAGGCATTGGGGAGGACTGTGGAATGTGTATATCGGTTCAGTGCTTCTGCCTTTCTCCAGTGGTGACACTGGCCACTGGATCTTTACTGTTGTACATTATCATGTTATGTTACGCTGGCAGTTGGGCCATGCAGCTTTCATTTTATCTTCCTTTTAGGCTTCAGGTTCATTTCTGTTTACACACAGTATTTTATATGATGGAACAGTGATGAACTCTGCACTTTAGTGGCTTTGAGGAAACCAGACTTGGTTTAGATGTTTGTAGTTTTGTGACCTCGCTGACTGGATCATACCTATTCCTTGCTCATCATTACTGTAATCATGGCTAAGAATTTAAAGGTAAAGTAACTGATTAGTTAATAATGATATTGCTTTCAGGGTGGAGAGCATAGAGAGAAAGGAAAATGGGACAGTTTGTTGGTAAAGAAGAAAGTGTCCTTATAGCTTCTGTGTTACATGTGTAACATAACCTTGAGTCTTCAGAGTCTTTATCCTTGGTTCTAAGTTGTCATTCGTTTGTGTCACTTTGGGCTGCTTGCTGCGTTGTTATTTTGTTCGAGGCAAAGGTCTCTGAGTGGTTTTGGTGGTTGCTGTGATTTAAAGGACCTGTGTATGTGTGTGGCAACAGTAGTGGTTGAACACCACAAGCTTTGTGCTGACCACTGGGGTCCAGAGGTTTTTATTTCTTTCCTCTCTGTCAGGGTGTAATATATGCCACTGTCTGAGTCTCCATGAGCACAAAGAGAAAATCCTGAAAGGACAGGAAGTGTAATCCTCAGTGTTAGTCAGCCTAACGTTTGACAGCTTAACACTTAAGTGGACATTTGCAAAATCCAGCTGTATGTGTATATGTGAGGGCTGCTAATATTTGATTTTATTTTAGTTGAATAGCAGTAAGACTCACTCATGTCACAATGTCAATCATTACTGCACAAAACTAAGACATTTTTTGATAACATTGCAATTCCTTGTGTTCTGAGGGACTGATACTAAAATGAATATTGCAATTTATTGTTTTGTATTTAATTCACAGCTAAAAGGTTATACATCACTAATTTTTGGGCTTAAAGTATTTCATTAAACTTTGTTAGGAAAACCTGAGGGGTATAAAATGCCTGGCTGGAATTGAACCTTGGACATGGCAGCTATGTGGTATTCACCTTACCATTAGATTGCATGAGAATAGATCATGTTGCTTAATTTGGCCATTTAAGGGGAATATTTTCCTCACTTACAAAGGTATTATACAGGTGTCATACAAGATTACCTTGCAGTATTGATCATAAAGTATCATAGCTCAATGTATTTGAGTATTGTGTATTGCAGAATCACCTGTATCCTAGTCCCATCACTAAAATGTTAAGTATATATTGTTACTTTCTAGGGTTGGGCGATCATCTCTGTTATCATATCTACAGGAGATCACTGATTGGTGATCTGATCGCCAGGGGGCGGTGTTACGTTGCAACAAGTCAGTGGAATGCCAGCATGGAAGAAACAGGCTTATTAGTTTTAAGAGAAACCACTAGAAACATTTGTAAATGCACAGTACAGTGTTTCCGAGTGTTTCCCACATTATTACCGTGTAACAGTGACGCCGCGCACGTGTGGCGGGTAGAAGGAAGGTGCAGCTATGTACGGCGTGTCAAAATTGACAACCCAGCTGTATTCTAACGTTAACACTGTCTCCGACATTGACAGTGTTGTGTTAAGAAAATAGATTAGCTGAGGGAGCGAGTGAACGAGCAAGCGGAGGCACTGAGTGAATCTATGCGCTGTGCGCAGCTCCACAATGAAATGATTTTACTCATTAAATAGTATATAGTATGTGGCGGTCAGCATTGATGTTGTGGCGTGTCATGTTGCAACAAATAAATCAACAAATGGGAAACACTGCAGTGTGGTGCAGATAGACTGTTTTATTATATATATATATATATATATATATATATAATAAAAGTTTTGATAGTGGGGTTGTTAAAATCGCCTTAATATCGGCACATGGAAAACAAATCGCTGATCATCTCTTCAATCGCCGATAAGCGAGCCAATCGGAACAACCCTATTACTTTGCCTGTGATTCTGAGACAAGACAACTCTGTGTAATTTGTGGATGATTACACATACTTTTAAAATGGACTGTATTCACTCACTCTACCTCTTCCTCCCTCCAACTATCTATCCTCTGTTTGCAGGACTGTGGCAGCAGAGGTCAGGAAGCAGATAGCTGGCCAGTATGGAGGCTCCCCACAACTCTTCAAAAACCTCAACGTTGGGACCACAACAAGCAACACAGTGAGTAGTTCCAAAAACAATTGAAAGACTGGTGCCTATCACTGACATCTTGTCTTGGATCTTCATACTAGTGTTACAGCTGGTGCTAAACATTAGACAACCAGCCTAAATTACAATGGCAATGTGTTCTTTTAACAATTGAGATACTGTTGATTTTCCACATTTGCCCAAATATTACATTTACATTACATTTACTCATTTGGCAGATGCTTTTATCCAAAGCGACTAACATTTGATTGATTGATTGATTGATTGATTGATTGATTGTTTTTTATTTAGAAGGAAGAATTTTTATTTATTTGAGGAACAACATACAAGCATCAACAGAGCATCAAATACTGATCTACAACTGACAATACATACTAGTAAGAGCAGCAATAAATACTAGTAAGAGCTCATAGTTCATATCACATCAATGGGGTAAATACCTAGGGAAGGAAGTAAGAGTTAACAAAAAAAGTGCAATCAATACAAGATAATTGTAAGGGGATAGAAGAAGAAGAAGAGCACAGGGAGTTCATGTTAGAGGTTAGGAGTTAGAGGTGTTATAAGAGGAAGTGTTCTCGGAAGAGATGAGTTTTCAAGAGCTTCTTGAAGTTAGAGAGGGACGCCCCTGCTCTGATGGCGTGTGGTAGCTCGTTCCACCATCGTGGTGTCACAGATGAGAACAGCCGGGACTGGGATTGCTTTGTGTAAAGGGATGGCAGAGCCAGACGGCGTTCATAGGAGGAGCGTAGTGGCCGAGAAGGAATGTAAATTTGTATTACGGAGTTTAGGTAGATGGGTGCAGACCCAGTAGTCACTTTGTATGCAAGCATTAGTGACTTGAATCTGATTCTGGAGGCCACGGGGAGCCAGTGGAGGTCACTGAGTAATGGAGTGACATGAGTGCTTTTGGGCTGATCAAAAACCAAACGTGCTGCTGCATTCTGAACCATTAGTAAGGGTTTCACCGCACAAGCTGGAAGACCTGCTAGGAGGGCATTGCAGTAGTCGAGGCGAGAGATAACCATGGCCTGTACCAGAAGCTGGGTGGCGTACTGAGTGAGGTAGGGCCTGATATTCCTTATGTTGTATAGAGCAAAGCGGCATGACCGAGAGACAGAAGCAACATGCTCTGTAAAGGACAGCTGGTCATCAATCATGACACCCAAGTTTCTCACCAACCTGGTTGGAGTGATGGTTGAGGAGATAGTTTGTAATTTGATGTTATGGTGGATAGATTGCTTGGCTGGAATGACCAAGAGTTCAGTCTTAGAGAGGTTTAGTTGAAGGTGGCAAGCCTTCATCCATGCAGATATGTCCGAGAGACAGTCCGTGATCCGCGCCGAGACGGTGGGGTCGTCTGGCGGGAAGGATAGGTAGAGTTGCGTATCATTGTAAGCAGTAGTGGTGCATAGCAGTGGTAAGAGAAGCCGTGAGAGCAAATGATCGGCCCAGTGAGGTGGTGTAAATTGAGAAGAGAAGGGGCCCTAGCACTGAGCCTTGGGGCCCCCCCCTGTGGAGAGGCAGTGGGAGGAGGATAATTGTCCTTGCCACAAAACATCGTAGGAACGCCCCGAGAGGTAGGATTCGAACCACAGGAGTGCTTTACTTGAGATGCCCATTGCTGAGAGAGTAGATAGCAGGATCCTGTGGTTGACTGTGTCAAAGGCAGCTGATAGGTCAAGCAGGATAAGAACCGAGGATTGGGCTGCAGCTTTAGCTGACCTTAGGGCTTCTGTTACAGACAAAAAGCCGTTTCAGTAGAGTGGGCACTCTTAAAACCAGACTGATATGGATCTAGGAGGTCATTCCGTGAGACAATAATAATTCTGGTGTCTGCTATGTTGGGAAAACAAACATAGCTGTCATGTTGTTTGGTATAAATAAATCACATACTGGGCTGGTTCGAAAACAATGTGCTGAGCTCAGCTCAGTGATTTTGTCACCTCATGCTGTTGGTCAATGTGCAAATGTAGAGTGTATTTAAACTGTTTTTATTTAAACTTTCATATTTTGCAGACTTAAAATGTTTGAAATTAAATGTTAGACACATATCATCAAAAATGAATTAGTTTAGTCAGCTATTTAGTTCCTTTTGTCATAATATTCAATCAAGTGCAGTATGTCACCAATATGGATACCTGCTGACATTGGTCTTTTTGAACCACAATATTACAACCTAAGACAAGGATGTAATTTTATGTTCAGTTGGTGGTTAGATGAGTGGCTGCAGTTGTTAATGTCTTGCTAAATACCATGAGGAATAACCATTGATTGGCCTGTTTAGCTTATCCACTCTCAGTGCAGTGTTATTAGGGTTGCAAGTGGGTGAGGCCAGACAGTATGTTTGTTAAAGCAGTAGTGCCAATTTATAGATTTCAGTCACGTGACATGCGCGGTGACCTGCAGGGCAAAACAACAGACCAAAATAGCGGCTCACACCGCGACTCCCCGCAGAGACGCTGCAAAAGCAGTCAGATTTTATTTGGATCACCTTTCAACTTCAGAAAAAGAAAGATATGAACACAAAATGCAAGTGTTGGGCACTTCCGATCCATATAATGTTACAGCACCTGCTGCCGCATTTCTACCATTAAAAACTGCCAGGTCCCTGCTTCTGCTCGACTGCCGTAATGTTTACGTTTACCTTGTGGGGAATTCCTCACCTAACACAGCACAGGCTTGTCTCCTCCTCGATTAGTTGATCTGAAAGCGCAACGCAAAAGTAACAAACTCAAAGTAAAGTGCATCACTAACGTCTTTTTTGCCCTTCAAGGTAGCGTTATCCTTGGAATGTGACGTCACGTGAAAACTATGAATTGACCTTCAGCAGCCCTGAGCCAGAACACCAGAAAATACTCCCCCTCTGCTCCTTAATTAGGCTACAGTTGGCTTTTAATTAAACTGTGAAAGGTATTTGTGTTCAAATTCCTCAAGAGGGAGGGAGAGAGAGGGAAAGAGAGAGAGACAAACACACACCCACATTCACATTTAAACGTGAACTTACTGAAACAAAGATTCCCCTGGGTTCAACATTTTAGAAGCAGACTAAGGCCCCATCCACACTGCTGCGTTTTTGTTTTAAAATGGAGACTTTTGCGGAGAAACGCTGCCGACCCCGTTTTTCGTTTTTAAAACTCCAGGTAGTGTTTTAGTGTGTGTTTTAGAAATGATGATGTAGACACTCACGTTTGGCTCTCTGATTGGGTCTTATAAGTCATGCAGAGCAGAAACACAATGCTACTGACAGAGTTTTTGATTTAGTTTTTTAAAATGTCTTGTACTGTGCAAATAACATTTATAGCTTAGGCCTGCACTTATAAGTTACTGTGCATGTCGCCGTATTAACTTTGTGACGTCTTCCAGTGTGTTTTCCGGCGCCACAGTTGCTTTTAACTCCCGTGTTACATTCAGTAACAGTTCGAGCTTGTTATTGGTCCATGCAAAAAAAATCTGGTGTGATTCTTCATCTGTATTTCTTTATTCTTTCACCAAATCTTCTGTAACTACGGAATAGACCATCTGCTTCATGTTTACACTGGCACGCGCATGCCCTGTGTAAGTGAACGGCCACTACACGGGCGTTTTCAGTCGTTTTAATGTAGACGGAGATCAACTCAAATACGCAGCTAAAACGCTGGTGTGGTCGGAGATTGTACTCGTTTTAAAACTAGTTTTTAAACAAAAACTGAGTAGTGTGCTAATCTGCTTGCTGTATCAGCTTGAGGGCATTTTAAAGCATTTGTCCAAATCACAGATACATCTTACTTAGAACCAATTTTCCTGTTTGGAATTGAAGATGATCCATAAGCTAGAATTGCTCTTTCAACAGAAGTAACCTGTAGGTGCTGTAAATGTTGAAGATTCATAGAATGACTATTAACGCATAACTCTGCTACTTTCCTTAGAGGTTGTATGGGGAATCAATCCCATAAAGTATTTACTAAATCTAGAGATTTTAAGACTTTACTAAGACATTCACGTTCAATAAAAAGAAACAGGAGATCTGAATAGCTGACTATGTCTTCACCGCAAATTAAATCACCTCTTTCTCTCATCGCCCACCAGGTTCCCCTCACAGAGGCAGTGGAGCCAGTGGATTTTGAGGAGTACCTCATCACTCACCCTCCCATTGTTGAGTCAGGTCCCCTGAGAGATCTGATTGAGTTTCCCCCAGATGATATTGAGGTCATCCACACACCCAGGGAGTGTCGCACAGTGGCACAAGCCGTCCCTGAGGAAGGGTAAGGGTGCTGTGCGGTTGAAATACTGTAGGTGGTAGTAGCAGGTGTGGAGATAAGTACAGTCTCACAACATACATTTTTCTCATAAGAGCATTTTGAGTATTTTTAAAGGACCCAGAGAACCTAGCAAGTTTCTAAAGTGAATTATTCATATTAACTGGACAAAAGAGGGATTAAAGAAGTTTTTTTGAATAGATCTTCAAATTCTATTATTAAATCACAAAATGTATTGTTTTTTTCAACATGGTTACATTGAAATAAACTGAATTTATAACATCTAAATAAACATACAATAAATAGATGAATTGAATAAAATATTCTCATAAATACCTGAATCCAAAAGTGGAATTAATGAAATTGGTGGTCTTTTTCTTAATTGGAGCGCTGATTTTTAATTTTAGATAAGTCCATTTTCCAGCTCTATTATCATGTACTCAAAGGCAAAACATTGTCTCTTGCCAAGTCACCCTTTTCAAATTGTATAACACATGGCCATAAGGCCGTACTAACCACAGACTGGATAAAAGAAGTGAACGTAGCCACCTTGATGTTGCCCATTGGTTTATGGACTACCATTTTAAAGCATCGAGTTTGCCGTTTTGTCCATTGCGATCTTGGTTATTTGGAGCCAGAATTGACGATATTTAGACAATAGGGTGGAGCTGGGGAGGAGTGAGGGTTTCTACCTAAGGGTGTGGCTAGGCTAGGACCCACCTGTCATTCAAAGCAAACACGCCCCTCTTTATTGAGTTTAGGACTCAATATAATTTAAACGGGTGAGTTATATTAAGATTCCCCCCACTGTGCAATTATCATGAATGGGGAAATTGGCTATAGAGGCCAAAACCCGAGTTTATAGGGATTTACCATAGACTGTACAAAACATGACATTAACCACAGGTTTCTGAAGTAGTGCAGATTAGTCTCTACACTGCGCCACATGTTTGAAGATGAAATATCTGTGGACTTTGTCATTACTTACTGTAGCTCTGGTGCTCAGTATTTCAGTAGAGGAGACACAAGCACTGTAAGTGTACTTCACTGTGTGACATAATAGAAAGATTAAATGACATCAGTCTACTAGCCTGTCATCTTTATTCACTTAGACTAGTGCATTTAAATTCTGACTCTTGCTATTAAAATAAAGCTTGTTTGATTGATTGAGTATGTCTGGCTCCAGGGACACTGATCCTCATGTCAGAGACTGTGTCAGATCCTACACAGAGGACTGGGCTATCGTCAACAGAAAGTAAGGCTTCACTGTGTGGAATTTTTTATGTTTTTCATCTCTTGGCTTCACTTGTTATCTGTAAAATATTGTGACTATGTTGAGCATTAACATTAAGTTAATGATGGCAGAGTCCTAAATGGCTGCTTGGTCCTTCAGATACCACAAGCTTGGTACGGGCTTTAACCCCAACACTCTGGACAAGCAGAAGGAGCGTCAGAGAGGCCTGCCCAAACAAGTGTTTGAGGCAGATGAGTTGCCAGACAGCAGCACCTACCAGGATGATCAGGTACTAAACCAAAAAAATTAATTTGTCTTCTTTTTTGATATCCTAAAAAATATTTCACATTGGTGATATTAAGATATTTAGATGAACATATATATTTTGATGCAAGAATTGCTTTACATGTGAGTTGATCTGCCTGTAACACTCATTTTTTTGTGTTGTTTGTCCTGTAGGATGACCTGAAGCGGCGCTCCATGTCTATAGATGACACCCCACGTGGCAGCTGGGCTTGCAGCATTTTTGACTTGAAGAACTCCCTCCCTGATGCCCTCCTCCCTCACCTCCTTGACCGTGCCCCCAATGAGGAGATAGACAGGCACAATGAAGAGCAGCGCAAGGCCAACCGCCACCGTGAAGTCTTTGCTCTGCACCCCGCCCTTGATGAGGTAGAGTTTAACTTTTTCTGCTAGACACCATTACATTTACAATGTAAATTTTGTCTATGTGCAATTTTAGTGGGTTACTCAGTAAGTAAGCTCACTCGTTGTGTTTGAAACCAGTCTCAGGAGGTCAGTCATTTTCTTTGTAATTAATACATTTACATGTTTTTCATCATAGCAGGGACATACAGAAATTCAAAGTCACTTTGATAATTTTTACAGATTTTTGTATGTGATCTTCTATGTGAATATGTAGGAGGAACCCATTGAGCGCCACTGTGTGCCTGAAGTACCTAAAGAACACTTTGGTCAGAGGCTACTTGTCAAGTGCTTGTCCTTGAAGTAAGTGGTAGACAGCCTTTTTCAGAAAAAAGCCTTTTATTGCTTTTATTTAACTGCTGCTTTCTGCTGACCCACTCCTTTTTCTTTCCCCTTGAAGGTTCGAGATCGAAATTGAACCCATATTTGCTAGTTTGGCCTTATACGATGTCAAGGAAAAGAAAAAGGTAAGCTGTTATGCTTTCTTCAGTGCTTCCTCAGCCCTGAGTTGTTGGTTCACTTCTGCAAACCATTAAAAGTGTTGGAAACCTCAAATTAATCTGATGAGTGGACGATAAAATGTTATGTTGTGGCCCTGTTATGCTTGTAGGAATGCAGTTAAATCATACACTGGGACTATGTATCTATCTGAAGAAGATCATCCACTGCTGGTTCTTTACACTCCCCTTTCACTGACAAACACTAGAGGGTAGCAGTTGCCTTAATAAGGAGATCTCTGATATATATTGCTCTGCACAGGAGCTCCTTTATTTCACAAGTGCGTCATTTGTCAGTGAAATGTTATCATGAATGTCAGCCACGTGAGCTGGAAATCGGATTGCAGGAACACAGCCTCTCACTCAAGAATGATGAAATAAATACTAATGGTTGTCATAATGTGGCCATAGCACTACATTTAAAATTTATGTTACATTCATGTTTTAATTTCCTGTGTGTCTGTCTGGATGTGTCCTTCAGATATCAGAGAACTTTTTCTTCGACCTAAACTCTGAGCAGACGAAGGCGATGCTGCGTCCGCACATTCAGACAGCAGCCATCTCCACGCTGGCACGCTCTGCCATATTCTCCATCACCTACCCCTCCCAGGATGTCTTCCTTGTCATCAAGGTCAAACAGTTATGATATCATTTCCTCTGTCTTGTCAAGTCTTGTTTTGCAAATAAATGAGTAATAAATGCCAAATGTAAGACGATGATGATAAGAGGACTCACTTCTTTTTACTATTAGTCCAAGGAGCCTTTTTTTTGTAAAATTGACAGTAAAAGATGATTTAATCCTCAGTCTGTTTCTGCAATAAAGCCATGCTCCTGTAGGTTTGACCCTGAAAGATACATAATGAAATACTCTCTGGATGAGCCAGTGTTATTCAAAAAGAATATCTAATGTTGTGTGTAGTTTTCTAATTCATTATGACTTCTACATTTTTGTCTTATATGTGGACCAATATTGTAATTTAAATATGATTGTCTGACAGATCAGTCTGTGTCTTGTATGATTACTTTATTGCTGTGTGTGAGGGTGGTTGACTGTAAGTGTGTCTGCTTTGTCCCCAGCTGGAAAAGGTACTGCAGCAAGGTGATATTGGAGAGTGTGCTGAGCCCTATATGGTCTTTAAAGAGTCAGATGCTGCCAAGGTATTATCAGTAATATATAAAAGTATCAGTATAAAAAGCTTTGAGGCTCATTGCTGGTGTATTATTATAATAATAATAAAAGATCACATTCCAAGTTAATAAATATGTTCTCTTTTATCCATTATGTTAGCCACACAAGTAAACGTGTATTTTTGTTGTAGAATAAAGAGAAGCTGGAGAAGCTTCGCGGGCAGTCAGAGCAGTTCTGCCAGCGTCTTGGCCGCTACCGCATGCCCTTCGCCTGGACTGCAATCCACCTGATGAACATTGTGAACAGTGCTGGTAGTCTTGAGAGAGATACGGAGCTGGAGATGAGCCTCTCAGGTCTGACATTCCCTTTTAACGCAACCTTTTAGATTGTAGCTGTAAACATACAGGATGAATCTCACTATGAAGTTAACGGTCACAGTATGGAGGCACAAAAAACGTTGTTTAATGTTTTTATACTTCTACCGACTCACAGCCTCAATGTCACATATAGTTATCAGGGGACAGAGACTGTACAGTCACACACAAGGCTCATGGGCATGTCAAAAGATCCAAAACCCTTTGGTGTTTGTCTAATCTTTACAAGGTATCTTTGATGCTAATTGTGGTGGCTGCCTTTTAGTTGCTAGGCAGGGCAGAGAAATATATATTCTGTGTCACATGGGACAGAAATATAGGATTAATCTTTAGCCTCTTGTAGCGTCCCCTGAAAGAAAAAGGTGTTGTTTTTTTGCCTGTGTGTAGAGAGAAAAGGATCATGGTCAGAACGTAGGAACTCAAGCATCATGGGAAGACGTTCCCTGGAGAGGACCACCAGTGGAGATGAGTCATGCAGTCTAACAGGTTTTAGACCTGCAACACTTACTATCACTAACTTCTTCAAACAGGTATCCAAAACCACGTATCCTACTCACACACTCACTCACTCACTCACTCACTCACTTTCATACACACACCACACACACGAGTCTGAAATAT
>NW_024042753.1:0-6501 GCF_014851395.1 Micropterus salmoides | reverse complement strand
TTCTCACGATTTGGCACAGCGTCATGTAATGTTGGTGTTTATTTAGTCCTCAACAATCATTAGTGCTAAACTTCATAGTCCATGTAGTTATTTGCCCCCCCCCCAGCAGGGGCCCTGGGTTGTCCGCCCCCATGCACCCACGCTACCTCCGCTTTTGCTCATAGGGATTACTTTAAGCAAAAGGTTTCTATGAAATAGAAAACGCTATTTTCCTCCACATATGTTTTTTATATACAGTCTATGGTAAAAACCCAAAGCAAAGGAGGGTCGTGTCGCCAGTAGGGCCGAATGTGTGTTTACGCCCCCACCCCATCATGCAGACTTTGTGCGGACTGGTTCCAGCTCCCAGTGAGTGAACACGCTGGACCAGGACTGAGCAGAGCCTCCGAGACCGACAGAGGCCAGTTTGACCACTTGGGATACAGTACAAATGTGGTTTTGTGTAAAACCACATTTGTAACACCTTATAACATTCAGTCTATGGGAAACTCTAACACTCCCCCGGTGCTCCGATCTCCCAGTACGGGCAGAGTAAGCTAATTTGACCAGTGGTTGCACAGCTAACTGAGCTAATAACAGCAGCTAATTAGCTGTTAACTAACTTCAGCAACAAGTAAACAAGTAAAGCTATCTGTCCATCAGGAAACTCTGTGAATCACAGAGTTGAGGCAGAGCAGCCGGGGGATATCAGAGAGAAAACTAGAAAAATATTTTCTCCATATTTCTAATATTTCTCCATCAAATATGATCCATTTTCACCAGAATCAGTGAAGAAAGTGAGTGTGTTTTTGTACAGTAATCAGAGGGGCCTGGTCCCAGAAACATGCTTCAGCAGCTTCATATTGTTTTCATTGGATGTTAAATTAATACAAGTGCAGAATGAGTAATCAAAATTGTAATGACAAACTTCATCAGAATACTTACAAAACAATGTTTTTGTCATTGATGGGCGAGATACTGCCATAGTGGGGACATATAGCATATCATAAAAAACATTTAAATATGGATTTTGGGAATAGGAGATTTTGTTATTCTGTTTCTCTAAAAATACACTGAGCAGAAAACACATCATTGATAATTCTCTTGTCTTCATTTGCCTATTTGGCAAAAGTAACTAAAAGTAATCCGATTACATTACTTTTATTTTGTGGTACTTGGATTACGTTACTGATTACATTTTTAAACAAGTAATTAGTAATTGTACCGGATTACATTTTTAAAGTAACCCTCCCAACCCTGCACTCATAAGACCTTGGCTGTATGCGAAATCCCTCCTCTTTTACTGCTTAGTATTTACGCTCCACTATTTACTTGGAGTGTCTGAATTTGTGCTATTCAAAATCTCAATTTACTGCTCACTGTAGAGTATCTGTTATATAGGGAGTAGTGAATGATTGAACAAGGAGTGATTTTGGACACATTAGTATATTTCCACAATGCCTATCACTTCTCACTGTACCACACTACCCATCGATCATTCAGTCCAACTGTCCTAATTTAAGGTATTGTGCAGGTGCGGCAGGGCAACTGTATTTCACGTGGTAGAGCAGATCTGCCACGTGAAATACAATGGCACAATTAATGGCAATGCTGAGGGTTTGATAGCAAAAGTTCTTTGTGACACTGAACCTCAAATTGTTCCCATTTTATGTTTATGCTGTGAAAGAGTAGAACAGAAAGGCCATCAACTTACAGTAGCACGTTCCCTGACGGATTGTCAGCCAGCCCTCTCTTGTACATACATATTTGGAGGTTTGATCTGATATATAACCAGGTTCACAAGTGAAATGTATCACGTCTGTTTCTTGGTACTCAGCTTTTTTGGTCTCTTCTGACACATGGGCGTGAGGAACATCTGGGAGCTTCGAACACACTAAGAGACAAAAACATGGTAACATGAGAAAAGTCCCACTGTCTAACATTGTGTCATCGATTGTTTGCCTCATATACAGATGGAAAAGGGGGTGAGTGGGAGTGGGAGTAACTATAAAGACTACATGAACAATGTTTCAATTGCATGATCTTCATCAAGGTACACAATTTTTCCAAACTATTGTAGCCATTAGCTAAACCAAATTGTATGTTGGTAGGATGCATTTCACATACATTAATCCATAAAAACCTTCATGAACAAAGCTAAAAAAAAACAATTCATCCCTACAAAAAACATTTTAAAACAGTTTAGTGTTGCAAAACATTTTGTATGGAAACGCAAGAATAGAAAGATGAGTCTATACAAATATCTTTTTGAGACAAAAATAATGCTAATAATAATAACACTTCCCCGCACACACTGATGCATCAATTATTCTGTTCAGTATTTTCTTTTTATCTAAACACAGTCTGTATCTCCACAAAGCTAAGTCATAACACTTCAGTAAGTATAAGGACCCACTTACCATTCTGTGACAGAGAAACTTCCACATTCCCCCACAGCTGGAGAAACAGAAGGATTACAGACAACTGCATAATCCTTTGACAGATGTTGCAGGATTCATGTGTGTGTGACCCAAGCTTGAGTTCTCAGGTAGCACTGCGGTTCACAACATGGACTGTTGACCAGTGGGATTGTACAATGCATGTTGCATTGCAACACCCACTGTTCCCAATACAGAAAGTTCCAGAAGTGCTTAAATACAACCTTTTTTTGTGGATTCACATTCAATTCACACACTGTCATATTTGTTAAGTATCATATCAATCTAATTAATGAAATGATGTAAAGGTTTATGTCCCGAGCCAATAGATCAGAATCAGAATCAGAAGAATCAGAAGGAGCTTTATTGCCAAGTAGTGTTTTACACATACAAGGAATTTGCTTTGGTGTTAAGGTGCTACACATAGACAAACATTCACTTGACATAGATAAATGTAGAAATATATAAATATGGAATAGACATTGCAAGTTATATAAGACGACACACAACTCTTCCTATCCTTCCTGCCAGGCGATCCCACTGTCTCGGCGCGGATCACGGACTGTCTATCGGACATGGATGAAGGCTTGCCACCTTCAACTAAACCTCTCTAAGACTGAACTCTTGGTCATTCCAGCCAAGCAATTTATCCACCATAACATCAAACTACAAATTGACTCCGCAACCATCACCAGCCAAGATGGTGAGAAACTTGGGTGTCATGATTGATGACCAGCTGTCCTTTTCAGGCATGTTGCTGCTGTCTCTCGGTCGTGCCGCTTTGCTCTAACAACATAAGGAAAATCAGGCCCTACCTCACTCAATATGCCACCCAGCTTCTGGTACAGGCCATTTTTATCTCTTGCATCGACTATTGCAATGCCCTCCTAGCAGGTCTTCCAGCTTGTGCGGTGTGAAACCCTTACAAATGGTTCAGAACGCAGCAGCGCTTCGGTTTTTGATCAGCCCAAAAGAACTCATGTCACTCCATTACTCAGTGACCTCCACTGGCTCCCCGTGGCCTCCAGAATCAAATTCAAGTCACTAATGCTTACAATCAAAGTGACAACTGGGTCTGCACCCATCTACCTAAACTCCATAATACAAACCTACGTTCCTTCTCGGCCACTACGCTCCTCCAACTGCCATCCCTTCACACCAAGCAATCCCAGTCCCGGCTATTCTCATCTGTGACACCACGATGGTGGAACGAGCTACCACACGCCATCAGAGCAGGGGCGTCCCTCTCTAACTTCAAGAAGCTCTTGAAAACTCATCCTTCCGAGAACACTTCCTCTTATAACACCTCTAACTCCTAACATGAAAAATAATAAAACTATTTGCGGAGAAGGGACAACGTCGCAGATATTTACATGTGCATTATTCTGGGTTTGTGTTATGCAGACCTATTGCGCAAGAAAATATATAAATTCACAATATAAAAATATACAACAAAGTTTGACAATAAAACAAATATGTTTAATGTGCCGGTTGGTGTGCATGATATAATGAATAGTATTTACATATGCAGACATTTGTATTATTTGAAAGGGGGGGTGTGTCAGTACACAATACAGAGCATTTACATTATGCTCACAAGCAATATTTGTCCAATATATTTGTTACCAATTTTGATAGATGGATGTTTTAAGATATAACATACGGAAGCCCTAAGCGGCCATCCATTCAAATATTTTTTTTACTCCATTTTACCTGATAAGGGGATAATTATCTCGAGATAACAAATTGTTTTTTTTGTGATAATGGGATAATTTTCACAAGATCTCGAGATAAACCATGGCTGGATACAGGGGTCGGCAGGTGTGTTCTTTAGGATAATTTCACTTACATCCAATGACTTTTTGTGTTTTTAATTATCTTGTGCAGCAAAGTTCTTATGAAGAGATTCAGGGGAATCCATCACACAGTTCCCGACGGCTATTTCAAGGTTCCAAAATAGCCGTCATGTGCAACATCAAATGGATATTTATGAATGAGAAGTGCAGGAATTTCCTCTGCCTAATGTTAAACTAAAGATAAAACTGAGGTTATTGTTCTGGGGCCCAAACACCTCCGTGATGCATTATCTAAAGATATTTTTCCCTTGATGGCATCGCCCTGGCCTCCAGCCCACTGTGAGGAATCTTGGAGTTATCTTTGATCAGGACATGTCTTAAGTCTCACATTTAGCAAATTTCAAGGACCGCCTTTTTTCAACTACGTCATATTGCGAAAATTAGGAACATCCTGTCTAAAATGATGCAGAAAAAATAGTCCATGCATTTGTTACTTCTAGGCTGGATTACTGCAATTCCTTATTATCAGGCTGCTTGAAAAAGACCATTAAGACTCTTCAGCTGATCCAGAATGCTGCAGCACGCGTTCTGACAGGAACCAGGAAAACAGATCACATTTCTCCTGTTTTAGCTTCTCTGCATTGGCTTCCAGTAAAATCCAGAATTTAAATCATCAGTTCTTACCTACAAAGCTCTTAATGGTCAGGCACCATCTTATCTTAAAGAGCTCATAGTACCTTACTACCCCACCAGAGCACTGCGATCCCAGAATGCAGGGTTACTTGTGGTTCCTAGAGTTTCCAAAAGTAGACTAGGAGCCAGAGCGTCCAGCTATCAAGCTCCTCTCTTATGGAACCAGGTTCCAGTTTGGGTTCAGGAGCCACACCATCTCCACATTTAAGAGTAGGCTTAAGACTTTCCTCTTTGATAAAGCTTATAGTTAGGGCTGGCTCAGGTGAGTCCTGAACCATCCCTTAGTTATGCTGCTATAGGCCTAGACTGCCGGGGATTTCCTATGATGCACTGAGCTCTCTCTCTACTTTCTTTCCCTCTGTATGCAACTTCATCCCATTATTGCATGTTACTAACACAACTTCTCTCCCTTTCCGGTAGTCTTGTGCTTTCTCGTCCCTCTCCTCTCTCCTCCTATCACTTCCTGCAGGTTTTCTGGCTCTGGAGCTGTGGAGTCTGGATCTGTGGTTGCGGGTCACCTGCTGCCCCGGTTCCTGCTCGACACCCTCTGCTGCAACGACTATGTTACTAGTCCTATTATTATTATTGTTATTATAATCATTAACATTATGATTATTATCATTAACACTGCTATAAATATCTGTACCAATTTCATTCAGTCTATAGCAACATCACCGTTCCTGTCTGTACCTCTGTGTGTGTATATTGTGTAGGCTGCCTCCCTCCCCTCTCTCTCTCCTTCCATCCCTCTCTCTCTCTCCCTCTCTCTCTCTCTCTCTCTCCTTCACCCCCAACCGGTGGAGGCAGATGGCCGCCCACCCTGAGCCATGGTTCTGATCGAGGTTTCTGCCTCTTAAAGGAAGTTTTTCCTTGCCTCTGCTGCCTAGTGCTTGCACTTGGTGGGAATTGTTGGGCTTCTGTAAATAGCATCATAGAGTACGGTCTAGACCTGCTCTTTTATGAAAAGCTGTGAGATAACTTGTTGTGATTTGGTGCTATATAAATAAATTGATTGAAAATTGAATTGAATTGAATGTAAAACAGTATCTTCATAAGAACTTTGTTAAACAGGATTATGAATAAGAAACAAAAGAAAAACAAGGTCTTAAGTGAGCATTGAATCCTGTGTTCTACCGACTGAGCTGATCAATGACACTTAAATCTATTTTGAAATTATCATTAAGAAACGTTCCTGCTGACTCCAGTGTTAAAATACTGTTTTGTTATCTTGAGGTCTCAAGAAAATTACCCCATTATCATGGGAAAACAACATTTGTTACCTTGAGATCTCGAGATAATTATCCCGTTATCACTGGATATGGAGTAAAAAAAAAAAAATTCAATCGATGGCTGCTTAGGGCTTCTGTAGTAATAAATAGGTTTGGTCTTTTTATGGGATTTGGTGACAATAGGAAAAGCATTAAACAATTACCTAATTGTAAGTACTGTACAGTTATTTAATAAATGGACTTTCTACCACTGAAGAAGTACAACATCATTTACATGTAACTGATGCTTTCATCCAAGCGACTTACATTGCTATAAATGTCAGAGGTCGCACGCTTCTTGAGCAACTAGGGCTTAAGTGTCTTGCA
>NW_024042752.1:0-13669 GCF_014851395.1 Micropterus salmoides | reverse complement strand
CTAGTGATTGAGTTAGTGACCCAGGGCCAGGAGCCCCCACAGAGGAGGGGAACCGGGGGGCCACCACACCGTCCCAAGCTGTTCCCTTCCGGACGCGCCAAAGAAAGCAATTTGGCACCGGCGGCGCCGTACTGCTGCTGCGACCCCTGAGCGCATGCCCTGGCTCCAACAGCTCCACGCTGTGACACACACACACACTCTGACACGCCGCATGCTGAGTAGACAAATTCAAACATGCTATCACAGGAGAAAATACGCCCAAACAGCAAATCTAACCTTGTCCCATGCTTTGAAAATACAGTAATAAACAAACAAATAAATGAGAGCGGTGCTGATCTCTAAACAAGGAGAGGAGGAGGGGCGGCGTGTGAATCACAGAAAATGGACTACATTTTACCTGAAAGAAGGTGAAATTACTGTCAATTATTCTCTTTAAAGTATTTAAGCATAATAACTGTTATCTAAGTCATTTGCAGTATCACAAATAACTGTACAAGTGGGGATATAATTCTGTGTTTATTCTGCTGCAGATTGTTTTTTGTGCTTTTTATATCTTCCGCTTATGCACGGTAGGAGTTTTAGCTCATTATTTGTTGCCAGAAAAGAGAATTTGCTTCATGTTACTTTGTTTCCTGTTGACGGTGGTCACGAGGCGATTTACTGAGTCGACCTTTTAACGAGGGGTCGAGTTCCTGCTGAATCAAACCACCACTATCACTTCCATTCATGTTTCACTTCCCCATCTGTGTGTGTGTGTGTGTGTGTGTGTGTGTGTGTGTGTGTGTTTGTGTGTGTGTGATTCAGCATTTTGTCAGAATCAACCAGTCATTGTTTCTCAGACTTCCCTCATTTTTATGTCACAGGTCATGCAGGCCTTTTTGTTTTGATAATAATTGTTGGCTTGTGGCTGCGGTTTGTGGGCAGAGGGATGACACACACACACACACACACACACACATACAGTTGTGAAGGTGCACACATGCAGTTGACCAGATGAGTCTGTGCAGTAATGCAGTGGAGAGAGGACTGTCCTCAGTGGCCGTGGAGAGTCAATCGGCAATCAATTATTCCACTCAGCCTGGCCTGCAGCCATACCACAGACTCACTTGCTGCAAATCACAATCACAATCAAAGACACTGAATACTCTCAGTCCTTCAGTCACCAGGTCACATGTATCTCTTAAAACCCACAAACTTTTATATTTTGCTATCTAAAGAGTTTCCTCAGTATTTTGTAACATTGCTACAAAGTAGTATTTCCATCGAGTGAGTGTTTTTTAGTTTTGACCCAGGTTTTTAGAGGGTTCAGATTTGGTTTAGTTGGTCCACACATTTCACTCTCAGACAAAACAACATGACATGTATGTTGGTGAAAGTAGTTTTGAATTTCCCATCAGATTGCAGGACTAAGACATGGCCACTGTTGCTCATGTCCATTTGTCAATGTTGCACAAAATCTGCGTGGACTGAAAAACGGACACACCATGACTGAAGTTGTTTTGTTGTTGTTGTTGTTGTTTTGTTGTTGATTGTCACTACTTCTGATTCCACTTCATTCAATCTTATCAAATATATTTAAGATATAAAAAACATCAAAAGCATAACACAGCTTTTTCAGGCTACCATAAAGAGTGATCTGTTATAAATGAGGAATGCAAGAAAGTAAAATTAAGAAACTAAATAAATCCTGACATGCAGTTGATTGTTGACTGTCTGCTCCTGGATTTGTTTTCCTGGACCCTGGATTACTTCCAATGCTGACGTTTTAAAATTGCTAGCTCTGCCCTTGGCAACTTTTATTTAAGGTTTGGTTAGGTACCCTTAAACTTGGGGAATGTCTACACTACTTGTCTGAATGTTGGCATTCAGTGTAAACTTAATATGCATTTAACTTGAGTTCACTGTGCTAATTTACACTTTATACTTTTTACTTTATGGCCTATTCTTGCTGTTTTAAGTATTTCCACTTAATTTTAAAACACTCTCAGATCAATAACCATTCACTCCGTGGTATTCTAAGTCTGTCAGTCTGTTCTTTACCCTCACCAGGACTGTAAAAATGTCACGTTACATGAAGCTGGACCAGATTTTAAACGCAGTCTTGTCACATGTGGCGCAGGAGCTGTTCTCTCTGAGTGACCCCTCTTCAGTCCTGAGGGCGGATCTCTGTTTGCTTGGTGCCAAACAGACTCTCACAGACGACAGGGGAGTGCCAGTACCACGCCGCCCTCTGTCATGCACCCTGTCACCCTCTGCACCCGCAAAATGCCATGCAGGCACTCATGGTGGCGACGACGGCGCAGCTGCAGAGCCGATGTGACTGAGGTGTCACTGAGCCTGACACACACTCTTAGGACCTGGACCCAGAGGCAGACACACACTGTCCGGACTGATGCACATCTAAAAGGTAGCTCCCCCCACAGACAGAGGGACTGGTGTGTGTGTCTGTGTGTATAATGTTAGTTAACTGGGTTCTGTCATGTTTGTCATGCAGGAACATGCAGAGGCAGACTCAATTGGGCGACGGACAAAAAATGATAATGGAAATCCTCCAGATGCTCTTTCAGAACAAGGTGGGATTATACACTTCCAACCAGACCTCATGACATCTACAGGTGGCACACAGCAGCTCACAACAGCTTAGACTCAGCGAGCCTGATTTGTAGCTCAAACAACATCTTAAATCAGGTTTGTATGAGACGTGTTCTAGGCTTTCTTTACTGAAATTTTAAACTGCATTTCACTGACCACATGTCAGCGTGCAGGTGGGACAAGTAGATGCATATGCCTTTTCATCTGCACATGACCAAATCACTGCTTACTGAGGAAGAGCAGGTGAACCTGACCAGCTAGCATTCTGGTTGTTTTCTCACAGCTCGTTCAGTTTTGGTTTCAAGTTGGTTGAACCTGAACTGTTAAACTCTGTGTATAATGAATATGTTGTAAAATGTTTATTATTTAATCCTCTTTTTATATTTAAAACATTGTAGTCAGTTAGATACACAACAAATCATAGTGGCAAGGGTCCATGTAAATGTTGTCATGTCCATGTCTGTGAGGGTCTGGTTTACCATGTGAATGGACCACAACATGTATTTCCAGACAGCGGGCCATACGCCCAGACTACACTTGGGAACTATTCTATCTAACTTAAGCTAACTTAACCCAATATTGTGTAAGCAGAATGGTGTCCTGGCATGGTACAAGGCAACTGGGCCTAGTGTGGGAACGCCCTTATCCTTGGTAAGTGGATTTCATACTGGATTCAGATTTGAAAACACTACAGGGCGACCCCCGCGGTCCAGTTAAAGCACCCATAGGTGTCATGTCCCTACCACATTTTGATATGACCGATTTTGTCCTCATCACTTTTTGAAAGCATTCGTTAAATGTTCTGAAAAACAGCTTGCACCAAGAGAAAGGTTTATTTGCACACATAAGAAAACATGCAATGCAATTAAATATAGTTTCCCTTCATATAAAAAAAGACATCTCCACCTTAAATTGGAGCAGACAATGTCACCAGAATGAAAGAAATTACGAGTTTAATGCTCAAAATCTTCTGGGGGAGGACCCCCAGACTCCCCACTGATATATTTCAGCATCAAATATTTCTTCAAAGTAGTGTTAAAAATCAGCTTACATCGTCTCGTGACCCAAGTGTGTCATCAAGCCCCTAAACTGAGTCCTTATGTTCCACCACTTTTCAACACAAAGTGACACCCTTGAAAGTTCCCCTCTGGTGTTACACTAGGGCGAACGTGCTACGTGGGATGGTCCTACTTGGGCACAGACACATTCTAGTTAAAAATGGTTTCAAAAAACATTTGCTTCAGGAATCAGAGACAAAAGGGTGCACGCAGTAAAGGAGACAAGTCCTCAAACCTAACTAACAAAATGGTAGTTGATACAGAAACTGATTCAGAAACGTCTTCATGTTTGAGTGTTTTCTAGTCTGCTACATGTGTTAATAAAGCTTGATAAATTTAGAAACCTGGCATCACATGATTAAGGTTAAGGAAAGATCGCCTCTTTGTAGCTCTGTGATTTTTTTTTGTATAAAGCAACTCCATACTATTTCCACCTTTGTGAGGACAGAGAGGATTAGCCTGATAATCGAACCGAATTGCCATTTCATTTCACATCATTTTCAAATCTATTTTGTCCAAACCAATAGCGACTGACACATCTGTCCTCTCAACACACAGTAGCTTTCAGTTGCTGTGCTAGAGGTTATTAGGAGTCATCTTGACTTAACGCTTGTCATGTCAATCAAAGACAGTTGAGTTAAAAAAAAGCTGTCGTCACTGTTCTGGTTCTCGCAGAGGGAAAAGATGCTCTCGCTCTTACTCTGGTCACTTCTCAGGAAAACACGGATTAGTTTAACCATCTGACGTTTTTCTCTAGCAAGGACAGGCTTAGTGTAGAACACTTCTACACGTGTTTGTAGAAGTTTGGTATGTAACTCCTAAAAAGTTTTCCTCAATTAAATTTTGAATAAGAGTATCACAGAGAAGGAAAGCGAAAACATCTAAATTCAGTCAGACTGTCGGAGTCAAAGAAAGCAATGGCACAATGTCCTCTTTCTTCCGAGATGTAACTTAAACTGGGGTACACTCAAAGCTTCTGCCTTATAAAAGCATGTCCCCATTTAGCCTGTTTAATACCGAGCAGAGGAATTGTTCTGCGGGAAGAGAAAGACGAGGAGAAATAAACAGAATGAAGAAGTGTTTGTGGTGAAGGAGTGCAGACTCAGCGCTGCCGCCGGCGTGCGGAGGAGACGGAGACAGAGTGCTGAAACTGTCATGGCAGCCCCCCGCTCGGTGACAGAGAGGTGTGAGCCGTCACAGAGAAGAAGCAAAGGGGGTAGAAACAGAGAAAACTAAAGGGAGTTAGTGAAAGAGAGGAGCTACTTGTCTGACATGTTGCCTTTTCATTTAGAGGTATTTTGTGGTGAGAGATGTTGGCAGTTTGGGGCCAGCTGTTCTATTCTGTCTTTCTCTTCTTGATAATGTTCTCCACCTTCACTGCTGTGTTGTGGTACTTCTTGCTGTTGTTACCAGTCTTTTCTATTCTGTTTGGTTCACTGTTTCTTGGGATAAATTCATTCGCTCGAGTGTACAAGTTAGTTTGGGTTCTTTGTCATTCTTTTGCTCGAATGAATTCCAATAAATGTTCTGCCATCTTTCTTTTCATATTCTCCATGAGCCTCCATGAGCCTTCTAACACTTCCATTCACTCCATATTTTCACCCTCATTGTGAATTTCCTTAAAAGCCTACACATACACTCACCGGACACTTATTAGGTACACCTGCTTTTTAACACAAATAGCTAATCAGCCAATCACATGGCAACAACTCAGTGCATTTAGGCATGTAGACACGGTCAAGACAACTTGCTGAAGTTCAGACCGAGCATCAGAATGGGGAAGAAAGGGGATGACTATGAACGTGGCATGGTTGTTGGTGAAATGCTGATTTGTTGGGATTTTCACACACAACCATCTCTAGGGTTTACAGGGAATGGTCAGAAAGAGAGAAAATATCCAGTGATCGGCAGAGGTCAGAGGTCAGAGGAGAATGGGCAGACTTGTTCGAGATGACAGAAAGGCAACAGTTACTCAAATAACCACTCGTTACTACCAAGGTATCCAGAGTACCATCTCTGAACGCACAACCTTGAAGCAGGTGGGCTACAGCAGCAGAAGACCACACCGGGTGCCACTCCTGTCAGCTAAGAACAGGAAACTGAGGCTACAGTTCACACAGGCTCACCAGAACTGGACAATAGAAGATTGGAAGAACGTGCCTGGTCTGATGAGTCTCGATTTCAGCTGCGACATTCCGATGGTAGGGTCAGAATTTGCGTAAACATGAAAGCATAGTCCGTCCTGCCTTGTATCAACGGTTCAGGCTGGTGGTGGAAGTGTAATGATGTGGGGGATATTTTCTCGGCACACTTTGGGCCTTTAGTACCAACTGAGCTTCGTCTAAACGCGACAGCCCACCTGAGTATTGTTGCTGACCATGTCCACCTGATGCATCTTGTAGACCTGCCTCTCGGTAAATACTGTGATGGAAACAAGATTTTTGCAGTTGACAAAAATATCTCAACTCAAGTTCCTCTTAGACCTTTGTTCTGGAGCTTTCGCCTACATCACAAGGTTGTCATTAGCAGATTATGTTGCCACGTAGTTCTGACTTTCCGTGAGTCCGTGAGCCTGTAGGTTGCCTCCACCACCTGTAATTCTCAGTGGTGTAGGTCAGCAATCGAGCATGGTGACATTCACACGCGATCAGCCTGATGAAACGGGTGGACCCCCCTCCCTCTTGCCAGCAGGTCTCGGTCAGATAGGCCTCCATGAAAAGTCATCCTCCACAGTCCACTTACCTGCCGCCTGTTTACATGGATTAAATTTGCATGGCCTTTATTTAGATTTAAGGACAGGCGCCAGGTTTTCATTCAAAAAAACTTTTTTATTTAAGCTAAAATTGTGTTTTTCATTTGGTGTGATGTGGTTTACAGGTTAGTGCTGAAGGAATGTTAAATGGTTGGAAAGCTAAAAAGCAGAACTAACTTAAGTGTGGCGTGGCGTTCAGCGCTTCACAGAAGTCACACTGCTTTGTAAGCTTTTCATAAAATTATGTGTTTCCATTTACACTTCAGTTCTTGGATTCTGCCAAAAGGGGAAGTAATTAAGCACATTTACTCAAACAGAAATAAATAGTTCCATCATAACCGCAGTGAACCGTGGATGCAAAAGTTTGGCATCAATACCTACAAGTTTTGGAGGTATTTGCTACTTTGCTGTGTCCGACAAATTTTGTAACTTTCTGAAACCGACTGTATGATGACCAAGCTCACTTCACACATTGTGATTGGTAGGTGAGTGGAGGTGATTTGGACTTCTCTGAAGCTGTTTTTTCTTTTTTCATTCTTCACAAGACAACTGTACTAATGTGTACAGCCCTGTTAATATCTTCGAATAAAGACTGTTCAGAAGATGTGAACGATTTTTCTATCACCTCCCTCTCTATGACCGTAAGCTTTTCACCCTGCCTTTGAGTGTGGAACAGCTGTAGTCACTTTTACTATTAGATATGGCTGGAGAGTATGTTGTTTCGAACTCTTTCAATTTTCAGCATACCTCCATCTTTAGAGATTAACGTGACGTGACTTATAGTCTGTAGTCTTTAGGGTAGACTTTAGGGTAGTGTGGCCACTGTACGGGTGCACTGTAACCACGCAGGGGGCATTTAAATTTAGAATTTACGTTTGATGTAATGTGGAACAGTATGTATGTACAACATTCATCTCCAAACCTTAACCAAGATGGCTCTGGTGCATTATTCAGGCATCGATTGTTTATCATAACATAATTGAGAAAGCAAATTAGAAATGTGTAAAAGATAAGAAGAGCAGTAAGAACTGACATGTCACAAGCCGTCCATCCGCCCTTTTTATGTTATTCCTGTCACTCTTTCCTCCTTACTGCTTCTTTCTTGTCTTCCTTGTTTCTGCCCTTCTTCCCTTCCCTTCTTTCTTTCCTCCTCTCATTTCTTTGCTTATTTGAGTGTCTGGAAAGCATTAAAAAGGTCCCAAAACTGGACATACTGTATGACATTTTTGCCCAACAGTAAAACCGAACTCTTTCTCTTTGTACCTTTACTTTGAATTCATGAGTTTATTTTACTGTTAGGACATGTTTACTTTTATTTCAACGTTTGGAAGCAGGATGTTTAATTGAATAAATGTGTGGTATTACTTCACTGTATTGTTAGTTTGTAAAGTAAATGTATATAATACTTTCTCCACCACTGGATACTGTTGACTTTGTCCACAGAGCAGAAGGACGAGTCACATCTGCAGCCTGTCAGGTTGAGCTGGGCTGATGTTGAGGTTGAAATGTCACATCTCTCATTAGTGAAATGTCCCACAGTGCGTCTCCAGCTCCTCTGAAAGATGGAGCAGTGGTGCGTTTGGTTAAAACCTCAGGATTTGCGTCTGGAATAGAGGGGAATTGGAGATTCATCAAACCTGTCAGGGGGAACGGGTGGGAATCCCCCCTGGAGAGGGAGCTCACCCTGCTCCTGATGAGACAGATTCATCTTCCACATCCTGTCAGACCACCGGACCTCCATGATTATGTGAGGAGAAAGAGGAATGACTGACAGCAGTGGGAAATCCAGAGTGGAAATGAAAGGGAGGACAGAGGGGCGGAGCATGCAGAGCTGTGGTCAGGACGACCAGAGAGGGAAGGACAAACAGAAGTGCTAATAAAGGTGCTAAGTAGAATGAGTTTTTTTTTTTTTTTTTCATCCAGGGTTCCTGCAGTGAAGTCTGATTCATTTTCTACACAGACCAAGACTTACAAGGTCACACAACTTCCCTGGTTGAATCATCTGAACAAAAGACAAACAACTGTGTGAAAACATCTGTTTCTTTGATTAAAATGTCAACGATAGAAACCTTTGGACATGGAGACTTAAGGAGAGAAGTCAACTATGATTTCCATGGGGCATTTTTGGGGCAATTACGGCTATCAAAATTACGTCCACCAGAAGTGCTTCTTTTTTCCATCGACACACATGTTATACCAGGTGTTAACAACATCACGGAAAGGATCCGTATGAGTAACACCCAGTAACTGCGGTCAAGTTGCATGTTTGGTACCCTGTGACTGCTCTTGCCCCTCCGTCACAGGGTACCAAACATGCAACTTGACCGCAACGCCAAAGAGCCAGGTTCCTTGGTATGGCAGTCACAGTGCATACTCAACCGTAGTGACTGTAGACTGACACACCCCTTGTGTTTAAATTCTAGCTCTCGTGAGAGGCGAGTTGTTGCAGGAAGATGCTGGTGGAAGAAAGAGTGAGAGTTGGAGTTCATTATTGCCATTCTATAATGTTCTTAAATTATCTAAGAGGATTTGTATACTCCATATTACCAAAACCATATTGGTAAGACCAGACTTTCAAAGTGCAACTTGTATTCAAGCACAGTGTTGACTGATCTTGTAGGAAGTGTTGCGTGTATTTAGTTACAATTACCCCCTCGCCCCCGCACAGTGAATAGAATGACAGGACAGTACTGATCAGCTCTTGTTCACAACAGAATTTAAACATATGAATTATCCCTTTTGTTACAGTAATTGGACGCATCTCGATCAATCCATCTCGTTATTTCATCTTCTAACATGGAAGATGTATGCACAGTATGTGTATTCAAACTGAACACAAAACACATTTTAGTGGTGACAAATTCAGTAGAAAGATATGCTCTCCATTCATACCGTGTATAGGCGATTTGTTCTCACAATAAAAAAACATTTAAACATTTATAATTTTACATTTCATTGTATGTGAGTGAGGGTGTGTCCCTTCTGCACTGTGGTGGGTTAATAATAAGTCTCAGTGTGGCTCAGATGGGATGTTTCTGCACTGGTCTGATACTGCATGTCATAAGACCAGTTCTGATTAAATATTCATGAAGCATGCAGCGGGCGTGTGTGTGCGTGGTGTTCGGGTGGGGTGGATGGGATGTGACAGGGGTGTTGGTGCACTCAGTGGGGGGTCAACTTCAGAAGAGAGACAGGGGAAAGGTGCTGAGTTACCAAGGAGATAGTTCTCACTCCAGCCAGGCAGAGTGAAATACAAACACACTGCATTCACATTAATACTCAGAGCTTGTATTCACAATGTTTTTAATTAGTAACTCCTGTTTCAGGTAGTATCATAACACCCACAAACTGTCACAGGCTCTACGTCCTTTGAAGGATTCAGCCAATGAAAGTGTAACCTTTTGACACCTGAGGGCTTCTCCCTGACTCCCTGTCCCTAACTGTAGCCTCAGAGAGTAAAACTAATGATGGTTTGGGTTGATCCTCGTCAACTCAAGAAGTCATAAAGTGTGTAAAATAAAAATGATGGGTACGCAAGCTGATTGAGAGTAGTTAATTAAGTAATAAGTATAGTAGTAGGCATAATCAGTATGTTTTCAAGAGTACTATATTTGTATTAAAATCAAAGTACTTTTAAAGAAAGAGTTCAAAGAAATTTAACGGCGGGAGGTGGTTAGTGTGTGTTGAGTCCGCAGATGCAAACTTTGCATTAAAACACTGAAATTAATTGTATTTGTTGAAGAAAATACATTTAGTCAAGTTCTCATTTTGAATGTCTTTTATTTAAAGGTTTAGTCTTATTTTCATCATAACAAAAAGGTTAGCAAATCTTTCAACACTGTTTTAATTGACCTGGTACAAAGTGGTGGACCAAAAGTGTCACTAAAACATACTAATACCTCTAAAGCTCACTAATATACATGTTGTGTCTTTGTTTGAACCTTACACAAAACCAAATTTGTGGTTGCAGGAAGAGTCACTGCCTGAAAGCATCTGTAGGCGAGCACCAGACGGGAGCGGTGAGTATGCTCAGCTTCCTGATGACATCTCAGTGAGGTTAACATGCACTTATGCACCATATCTGGCAGTCTGCCCTATAGCCTGAGAAGCTGCACAGAAGATCCGGAGCACTAGCAGCTCCTCTCAATTCACAACTCCAAAATTCTACCCTAGTTGTTAATGTTCAGTGCTTGAGCAGAAAGTCACCACTCAACCTGAGCCAACCTGAGCCTCACAGGTTGCAGAAGTAACATTTCCCATTAAACACTGCTTTCCCGCTCCTCTCACCTTGCAGGTAATGAGTGAAACACCTTGGGCATGTATGCATGTCATTAATCTTTTTCCTTCCTCCTTCTCTTTTCATGTCTTTTTAGTATTTCTTTAACTTCATTTTTTAAATTCAGTGTTTCGTATTTCTCGCCACATTTATGTACATTTTCTTATTTATGTACATTTACTGGTTTTATACAACAACAACAACAACAAAGAACTGCAAGTGTCATTGGCATGTCACCAGGGTTTCTCTCTTCCCATCTCCAATTAGTAGTTTATTTCCCATGATGCTTATTGTGCTTGAGTCTACAGAGACTAGACACCCATGTTTTGTATGTGTGTGTTTGTGTGTGAGAGAGAAAAAGAGAGCCTTATGTGTGTGTAATGCATGAACTCTGATGAAGAAATTCATAGTCAGCAGACATTAAACACAAAGGAGAAAGACATGATAAGAAAACAAGACAAGGCAGAGGAGGGAGAGGGAACGAAAAAGATCAAAAAGTAGAAGAATAAAATTAACCAATGAGGGTGTAGATAAAAAGGTGGAAAGACAGTGTTTGTTGTCACTATTTCTCAATGTTGAGAGACATTTTAAACCTTTCTATCCTCTGCTGCAAATGTTATATAGTGTACATCCTAATAAATCATAGGTAACATGACTTATTACTCACCAGTTTACTCAGAGTCATTTTGTTCTGTAGCGTAATTTTTCTGCTGCTTTCAGCTAATTTAACTGGCAGTGGGTTCTTGCCAAAGTAGTGTTGATACAGTAAGTGACTTAAATGGCATTTTCTGTGTTGCTATTATTAGCTGTAAAGTTTGATGTGCCAAAATATATTTTTTTGGTCCAGGAGCTCAGTCTGTTGAGGAAAACTGAAACTGGGAACTGCATATTAAAAGGTGGAAAGACCTGGGGTTTTACCTTATTGAGGTGATTTCCAAAAGATGATTGAGGTTTGTCACAGCCAAACAGTCAGCAACAGTGCTTATCTAATATAGTGATAATAGTATAATGAAATGAAGTTCTCACAATTTCACAATGTCCAATCCTTTCTTCACCTTAGTCCTAAATCACAATTGGACAAAATACTCAAATACTGATTCAACTGCATCTCACGGTAAAAAGAGTTTGTAAAGTTGTCATCACGTGACTTATGGATCTTCATTACCTAATAACAAAAGCTTTGTGAATTCCTTATTATTTTGTGGTTTGAAGACACTGGCTAGTTGTCTGACAGTCCAACCACATGAGGGTATCCCAAGAAGATTCTTGTACTCCTTGGTGATTAAGCAGTATTGATCCTGGTCCAAACCCTGGCATGATTGTCTGTGAAGGTTCTCAGTCATCCAGGTCATCCAAAGGTTAAAGTCAAGGGCAACTGGACTTGGTTGAAGATACTAGAAGACGTTTCCTCCCTCATCCGAGAGACTTCTACAGTTCTGAAATGACCAGTAGGGAAACTCAGCCACTTAACCTCTGTGGGGTCGATAGCCAAGATCATGGATACAGCTGGTTGGTTAGTGCTCCTGGCTGTTGTAACAACAGTCATTATGGTCGTTAGAACCACCCGTGGCCAAGTCTGAACGGCCGGCGTTGGCATCTTCACCGGAGGCCACAGCCCTCTAGGTAAAAAATAAGCATCACACTTAGATACTGTATGACTATATTTATCAGTGTTAGTAAGAAATACCAACCAAATAATAATATGAAAGGTGATCACTTGCATGAACTGGGAAAATTAAACCTGTTCCTTTATGGTATAAGTACACACCAAACTGTATATACAAGTGGTAGTAGACTTAGAATGTTTTACTGTAATAGTAACTACTGTTTTTTTATTACAGTGTTAAAGCTGTAATAGCTGTTATAGCAATAAAGCTGTATCAGCATTTACATATATGTAAATATTACATCTATATATGTAAATGCTCCGTATTTGTTTAGCGCCTTTCTAGTCTTTGTGACCACTTTTACACAACATTGCATTCACCATTCACACACTTGTGGAAGGGGGGCAATTCAGGGTTCAGTATCTTACCCAAGGACACTTCAGCAGCCTAGAGGAGCCAGGGACAGAACCGCCGATCTTTTGATAAACCCACTCTACCTCCTGAGCCACAGCCGCCCTATATGAGGCAACATCATGGGTGTTGTTGGGATTTCCCCAGAAAAAAAACTATAAGACAAAAAGAAAAAAAAACAAAATAGACCAGAACACAAGATTCCAGAAAATAGTAAAAAATTACTTAAATTGAAAAATAAAAACAAGACGAATTAGAAATATTTGAATAATAATCAGATGTTTAAAATGTGACTAAACCCCGGTACTAAATGGAAATCAGGTGCCAGATATAACACTGGAGGATGAAGAGGGAAGTTAAAAGCAGCAGGGGCAGGAAATATGAAGAGAGTGATCAACAGAGAGATGAAATCTTGCCAGACCACTCACTAAATTATTCAGGCCTCCCTTTTCCGCACTGTCATTCCACCTTTACTTTCTTTCTATCTTAATCTCCCAGTTGCCTTTGGTTTGGTTTCTCTGTAATACAAAGTGAGTCACAACAGCTGATGGACACAGAAGCACCTGCCATAAATCCTGGAACGTTTGTTCTGCATTTGCACAGGTAGAAAGTTTTATTTTAATGCTAAATGTTACCTCTCTAATGTCGTAGCTACTAATTAATAGATACAGTCCGTGGATTTAAATGTGATGCAGTGTAAATGTGAGTGGACCATCATCCTGCTGTTGACAGGTCAGTGATGGGCAGGTGGCTCTAATGGGCAGTCCATTTCTGCCTTCCATTTTGTTGAATTATTGAAGGCGGGGCTATATCCAGGTGCCTGTGAATGAATGACAGCTGAACATTCACTTGGACAAGATCATTCATTCATTTTCTGCCTCTTACCAAGCACACACATTTCTTAATATTCTAAAAATTCAATATAAAGTTTTTTTAGTGTAAACTTGAGGTTCATCAGTTCTAAGTGCAATTT